>NW_019154087.1:41877707-42093849 GCF_002288905.1 Enhydra lutris kenyoni | reverse complement strand
AGAGAGAGAGAGGAGGAAGCAGGCTCCCCGCTGAGCAGAGAGCCCGATGCGGGGTTCATCCCAGGACCCTGGGATCATGACCTGAGCTGAAGGCAGAGGCTTTAACCCACTGAGCCACCCAGGCACAAAAAAGTGTGTTCTTGGAGGTTCCAATGGCTTTAAAAATGAATGCACCAAAAAAATGAAAGGGAGTCTTTTTTTTAAGATTTTATTTATTTATTTGACAGACAGAGATCACAAGTAGGCAGAGAAGCAGGCAGAGAGAGAGAGAGGAGGAAGCAGGCTCCCCGCTGAGCAGAGAGCCCGATGTGGGGCTCGATCCCAGAACCCCGGGATCATGACCGCAGCCGAAGGCAGAGGCTTTAACCCACCGAGCCACCCAGGCGCCCTTTGGTTTTGTCTTTTTGTGCCTATTATGTAAACCTTAGTTTTGGTTCTGATGGGTGGTGTTTCTCCTCTATCTTGAACTTGCACATGGCTCCTGTGTCTTTTTCAGTATATAGGTTCAAGTATGAGCTCCTATGAATACAAGGCTGGAAATAAACATTTCCACTGAGAGATTATTGAACACAAATTAAGAAGATGTTTTTTCCTCTTTTTGAGCCTCCCAGCAATTTAAGGCTTTTGGCCTTTTTTTAAAAAACAAAATTATTGTGGTTGTTATTCATAGAATAATGATAATTTAAGCATGACCTTATTGAAAAACATCATATTTAAATGAGTTTACTGGGCACCTATGTGGTTCATGGGTTAAACCTCTGCCTTCGGCTCAGATCATGGTCCCAGGGTCCTGGAATCGAGCCCCAAATCAGGCTCTCCGCTCAGCAGGGACCCTGCTTCCTCCTCTCTCTCTGCCTGCCTCCCTGCCTTACTTGTGATCTCTTTCTCTCTGTGTCAAAGAAGTAAAGTCTTTTTTAAAATAAATAAATAAATAATAAATGATTTTCTTTTCAGAGAAGTAAAAATATAGAACTTTTTGAAAACTATAATTCCACACATTTAGATGATGGTAATGCTGGTAATTGGTTGTCTTTTCATTACAAGTTTCTTAGTTTTAGTGTCTTATGATTGTTAAAGTGTGTGATCTATGTGACTAGTTTTTAGAATTTTTACAAGATTTTGTTATGGCCTTGCACATGGTCTAATTTGTAAAATATTCTGTGGGAATTTGAAAGGAATGTGTATATTCTATTTCTAAGATATAAATTAACCTTGTTAATATTAGTGCTTTTGAAATTTTTCTGTAACCATATGAGTTTGTATACTTAATCTGTCGAATTCATAGAGATAGTTAAAATCTCCCATTATAATGATGTGTTTGCCTGTCTTCTTACTACTGCCAATATGTGTTTTTGTGCTATTTTGTATGATGCATATAATGGCTAATGACTAATTTAAATGGACTGGATGTTTAATCAATATAAAATAACTCTTTTTTTGTTCCTTTTTACTACTTATTGACTTAAATTCTATCCAGTCTGCTCTTAATATTACCACCTCTGTTTCCTTTCCTTGCCATTTACCTAGTATATCTTTTCTCCTTCTTTATTTTCAAATCATCTGTATTGTAATTTATGTATCACTTGTATATAGTAGACAGCTGGATTTTACTTTTTTGCTTATTTTTTTAAAAGATTTTATTTATGTGAGAGAGAAGAGGGTATGCATGAGCTGGGAAGGAGCAGAGGGAGAGGGAGACGCTGACTCCCCCACTGAGCAGGGAGCGAGATGCAAGACTCAGTGTGGGGCTCAATCCCAGGACTCCAGATCATGACCTGAGCCGTAGGCAGATGCTTAACTGACTGAGCCACCCAGGGACACCCCTCTCTTTTTTTTGCCTATTTTTTAATTAGGATATTAAAGTGGTAAGTGAAATAAAAGTTCTGGAAGAATTTCATTAAGGGTCCTTCCATATCGTGACACTCTAACTGTATGCTTCTCAATGCACTTTATTAATAGATTGGATAGCATATATTCACTTAAGATTTTAGATTTTACATCATGGATGAACTCTTGCAAAAACTAAGTAGTCCTAGATAATAAGAAAGCAATGCCATCTTCATATGCTTTCTAGATCATCTTTAGAAATGAAATTACTGCTGCCCTGGAATATTTAGTTTATAATATTCATTCCTCAAATCTGTCATTTTCTTTTTCTTAGTTACAGAACTGTTGCTCTTTGCAGAAAACAATGTTTTGAATCTAAGGGATTTTAAAGTATTAGTGTGGATGATTGGTTGTTGCTAATGTTTCCCCTTCATGACTAATCAGAGGAAAAGAGATATTCTCCCTTACTGAGACAACGATATAAACCCTTTATGTGTAGTCATTCTGGTTCCCTGTTTATTAAATAAGATAATAATTAATGAAATTGGTAAATTAAATAAATAGTTAAAAATAGAATAAAGCATTTTGATAAAGTACTAAAAAATGAGCAACATTCACTGTCTAAATAAAAACAAAGAGTTAACAGCAAATATCCTTGGAAAATTGAGAAGTCTGTTATATTTCTTTTTCTTTTTGGGAAACAAATTTGAATAAGTTTGCAGAGAACAGGGCAAATAGACATTTTGGTGGTATTTCACTGTAAACACTTATATGCGTGAATGAAAACAAATTACTACAGATATCTGGGACAAATATCAAATAAACTTCTCTGTTCCTCGCTTTTTGAGGAACAGAAAAATTCTACTTTAAAAAGTAGAATTTGTAGATACCTTTTTAAAAAACAGTCTTACTAGAGAATTGTGTATTATTTTATTATCAAAATTAAGTGAAATGTAAGTGGTTTTGTTTTTTGTTTTTTTTTAATTTTGTGCATTTGCTTTCACTAATAAATACTTACAGGGTGCCTGGGTGGCTCCGTTGTTAAGCATCTGCCTTTAGCTCAGGTCATGATCCCAGGACTGAGCACCACATTGGACTCCCTGCTCAGTGGGAAGCCTGCTTCTCCCTCTCCCACTTCCCCTGCTTGTGTACCCTTTCTCAGGTATCTATGCCAAATAAATAAATAAATTTATTAATAAGTAAGTAAGTAAAAAATAAATAAGTAAATAAATATATAAATAACTTGTTTTTTAATCAAGATTTTATTTGTTTATTTGACAGACAGAGATCACAAGTAGGCAGAGAGACAGGCAGAGAGAGAGGGAAGCGGGCCCCTCATTGAGCAGAGGACCCCACCCCCCGACTTGGGGCTCCATCCCAGGACCCTGAGCCTGATCCCAGGACCCATGACCTGAGCCGAAGGCAGAGGCTTTAATCCACTGAGCCACCCAGGCGCCCCTATAAATAACTTTCTTTTAGGGAGGGTGCCTGGGTGGCTCGGTTGGTTGTGTCAGCCTTCAGCTCAGATCAGGATCCCAGGGTTGTGGGATCGAGCCCCATGTGGGACTCCTTCCTCAGCAGAGCATCTCTTTCTCCCTCTCCTTCCTCCCTGCTCATGCTCTCTCTACCTCTCTCAAATAAATAAATAAAATCTTTAAAAAAAAAAAAGAAAAGTAAATACTTTTAGGGAAATTTTCTTGCTACTGAAAGGGAAAAATAGCATACAAGGGATACATAAACTCAACCACACATACGTGTATATTTTTATTTATAGAATCAAACTCTTTGATCTGGAAAGATCTTAATGCATTTCACCTAATCATTTTTAGAGATAAGGAAACATGGCCTGGTTTAAATGACTTATAAGAATTAATGTTGGCAGAGCAGAATTAATATAACTATCCTAAAATAAGTCATTATGAGCAATACCTATTTAGAGCCATAAAATTACTTCATTATACATGCCAATAAAGTTTAAAAATTGATTGCCTTTCTGGGATGTTTAGAGGATGTTCTAGGATGTTCAGGATGTTTAGAGAAGTAACATCAGGGGACAAAAGTGGTATCACTTCAGATTCTACAGATATTAAAGGAATAATAAGGGAAAGTTAGGACCAAAGATGTTGAAAAAATTGAAATGGAAATTGAAATTCAGTGTTGAAATTGAAACGGACACCTTAAAAGACAGAAACTACCAAAGTTCATTCAAGAATGAGTAGACAACCTGGATTGCCCTATATCTATGAAGGTGAATGAACGTATATTTGTAAATGTCCCACAAAGAAAATCCCAAGCCCACATTGCTTCACTAGAGAATTCTAAAAATTTATGGAAGAAATAATAGCAAATTCTATATCAAACACTTGAAGAAAATTGAAGAGAAGCAAATACTTCCCAACTAATTCTGTGAGGTCAACATTAATATCAAAATCAGACAAGGGGCACCTGGGTGGCTCAGCGGGTTAAGCCTCTGCCTTTGGCTCACGTCCTGATCTCAGGGTCCTGGGATCGAGCCCCACATTGGGAATCTCTGCTCAGCGGCGAGCCTGCTTCCCTCTCTCTCTGTCTGCCTCTCTGCCTACTTGGGATCTCTCTGCCAAATAAATAAATAATCTTAAAAAAAAATCAGACAACAATATTAAAGAAAATAAAACTATAGACCAATATAACTCATGAACATAGAGGCAAAAAAAAAAAAATTTGTGTGTGTGAGAGAGAGAGCATGAGAGTGAGGGGGGCGGCAGAAGGAAAGGGAGAGGAGAATCATTAGCAGGCTCCACACTCAGCACAGAGCCCAGGGTGTTCAATCTTAGGACCCTGAGATCTTCTTAACACATTATTAAAAGAATGACAGGAGAAGTCACAAACTGGGAGGAAATATTTGAAATGATGTAACTGATAAAAGGCTTGTATCCAGAATATATAAAGAATTCTCAAAACTTAATAGTAAGGAGCAAGCAAACCCCCAAAATAGGCAGAAGACTTGAAGAGTTAGCTTTCCAAAGAAGATATGCAAATTTCTGACTTCAAATAACTTGAAATTATTAGACTTCAGGGAAATAAATACAAAATCTCAATATCATTAGTCATCGGGAAGATGTAAGATTAAAGCCGCAAAGATATTATTTCACATCTATTAGAATATATATACTGCTGGGGATATAAAATGATCCAGTTTCACATTTTAGAAACTGTTTTATAAGTTTCTTGAGAAGTTAAATATACACTTATCATACACTTATAAATACTTAACCAAAAGAAATTAAAACCTATGTCCATACAAAGCCCTGTAGTAGATACTCATCTTAGCTTTATTTGCAGTAGGCAAAACCTGGAAGCAAACCAAATGTCCTTCAACAGGTGAATGGATAAACAAATTATAGTATGTCCATATAATGAAACAATACACAGCAATAAAAAGGGCTAAGCTTTTTTTTTTATTGACATGTAATGTATTATTAGCCCCAGGGGTACAGGTCTGTGAATCGCCAGGTTTACACACTTCACAGCACTCACCATAGCACATACCCTCCCCAATGTCCATAACCCAACCCCCTTCTCCCTTCCCCCCTCCCCCTGGCAACTCTCAGTTTGTTTTGTGAGATTAAGAGTCTCTTACGGTTTATCTCCCTCCCGATCCCATCTTGTTTCATTTATTCCCTTCCTACCCCTAAAACCCCCCATGTTGCCTCTTAACTTCCTCATATCAGGGAGGTCATATGATAATTGTCTTTCTCCAATTGACTTATTTTACTTAGCATAATACCCTCTAGTTCCATCCACGTCATTGCAAATGGCAAGATTTCATTTCTTTTGATGGCTGCATAGTATTCCATTGAATATATATACCACATCTTCTTTATCCATTCATCTGTTGATGGACCTCTAGGTTCTTTCCATAGTTTGGCTATTGTGGACATTGCTGCTATAAACATTCGGGTGCACGTGCACCTTTGGATCACTACATTTGTATCTTTAAGGTAAAAACCAGTAGTGCAATTGCTGGGTCATAGGGTAGCTCTATTTTCAACTTTTTGAGGAAAAAAGAGGTAAATTTTTGATACATGGAGCAATGTGGGTTAATTTCAAAATAATGAAGGAAATCAGACAAAAAAAAAAAAACCCATACGGTATGATTCTAATCTAAAACCAGGTTTACACACTTCACAGCACTCACCATAGCACATACCCTCCTAAATATGCAAACTACACTATAGCAATAAAGGAGATTAGTGGTTGCTTGGGGATGAGAAGTTGAAGAAAGGATAGAATGCAGGGATTACAAAGTGTATTAGAAAACTTTTGTGGGGTGGTGGATATGTTTATTATCTTGATAGCGATAATAGTTTTACAAGTCTATTCAAATGTCAGAACATCAAATTGTACTCTTTCAATATATGTAGTTATTATGTGTCATATTATGCTTTAATATAGCTACTTTAAAAATATATCAAATGTTTTTGAAAAATTGTTTTTAAATTGAAACTGGGGATTTCTGTTTGTTTTGAAACTCTTACTTTTTTTTTTAAGATTTTAATTGTTTGAAAGAGTGAGAGCACAAGCAGGGGGAGGGGCAGAAGGAGAGGTCAGAGGGAGAAGCAGACTCCCTGCTAAGCAGGGAACACAATGTGGGACCCAAATCTAGGACCCCTAGATCACGACCCAAGCCAAAGGCAGATTCCCCACCTTTAAAAATTATTTATCAAATTCTTATAATAGAATCATCTAATTAGTATGTATAAACAGTATATAAAGTATAATATATTAAAGTGATAGGAATATGGGGGGGGCAGTTCAAGATACTGAAAATTTTAAAAACAGGCAGGGTTACAGGCTGTATTTTGTTCTTTCAAGATCCTATATTGAAATCCTAACTCCTGATAGCTCCTGATATGACTGTATTTGGAGGTTCGTCTTTAAAGAGCTAATTAAGTTAAAATGAGGTTATTTGAGTGGGCTCTAATCCAATATGACTGATGTTTTAATAATAAGAAATTAGGACAGACACACACAGAGCAAAGACTATGTGAGGACACAAGGAAAAGATGGCCACTGACAAACCAAAGAGAGAGGCCATAACAGAAACCAGGCCTACTGGCACCATGCTCATATATTTCTAGATTCCAGAATTGTGAGAAAATTCTATTGTTGAAGTTACTCTGGCTCTGATACTTGTAGTGGTAACCTTAGCAAATTAATATAGGCAGGATTATAAAAAATTAAAACATCTAGAAATTAAATATATAGTTCCTAAGCTCATAACCTCGTAGGAGATCTTTAAAAGCAGTTTACACAGATTCCCTTTTCTTTTTATAGAGAAAATTAGTAAACTGTACAGTAGAACTGAGGAGTTCACTTGGATATTAAAAATATAAGGGAATTAAGGTTCATGGAAGATTGAATGAGAAGGTCCAACATATCCCTAATATGAGTTCCAAAAAAGAAAACTAGAGAGAATGAGAAATAGAACAATAAATGAAAATATAATCATAGAGAATTTTTCAGAATTGATTAAATACATACAGCTTCATATTCCAGAAGTTTAAGTCACAGTCAAAAGAAATAGATATATATCCATACCTAGATTCATGGGCTTGGACATACAGAACACAATAGACAAAGAGAAGTTTTTTAAAGCCATCAGAAAAGAAAACATGGATTAGTTACAATGAAAAAACCCTTGGGCTAAATGTGGACTTCATAACAGCAAAAATAGAATCAGAATTTGGTAAAATATTACCTTAAAAGTGCTATGAGAATATGTTGTAATTATTTTTAAAATAATAAAAGAAGAAAATTTATTGAAGAATAACCTAAAACAACATTGTCTAATGGAAATATAATATGTATCATAGATATAATTTAAAATTATCTAGGAGCCGTTTTTTTTTTTAATTTTTTATTTTTTATTAACATATAATGTATTAGCCCCAGGGGTACAGGTCTGTGAATCACTAGGTTTGCACAGTTCATAGCACATACCTTTCCCAATGTCCATAACCCCTCCACCGTCTCCCCCCACCCCAGCAACCCTCAGTTTGTTTTGTGAGATTAAGAATCTCTTATGGTTTGTCTCCCTCCTGATCCCGTCTTGTTTCATTTATTCTTTTCCTACCCCCAAATCCCCTACATTGTCTCTCAACTTCCTCATATCAGGGAGGTCATATGATAATTGTCTTTCTCTGATTGACTTATTTCGCTAAGCATAATATCCTCTAGTTCCATCCACGTCATTACAAATGGCAAGATTTCATTTCTTTTGATGGCTGCATAGTATTCCTATATATATATATATATATATATATATATATATATATATATCACATCTTCTTTATCCATTCATCTGTTGATGGACCTCTAGGTTCTTTCCTTAGTTTGGCTATTGTGGACATTGCTGCTATAAACATTCGGTTGCACGTGCCCCTTCAGATCATTACATTTGTATCTTTAGAGTAAATACCCAGTAGTGTGATTGCTGAGTCATAAGGTAGCTCTATTTTCAACTTTTTGAGGAACCTCCATACTGTTTTCCAGAGTGGTTGCACCAGCTTGCACTCCCACCAACAGTGTAGGAGGGTTCCCCTTTCTCTAGGAGCCATTTTTAAAAAGGTTTAAAAAGAAATAGATGTGATGGGGGGAGGAGGGTTGGGAGGGGGGAGTGGGGTTATGGACATTGGGGAGGGTATGTGCTATGGTGAGTGCTGTGAAGTGTGTAAACCTGCCGATTCACAGACCTGTACCCCTGGGGATAAAAATATATTATATGTTTATAAAAAATAAAATTAAAAAAAAAATAAAATCTTAAAAAAATAAATAAATAAAAAGAAAAAGAAAAAAAGAAATAGATGAAGTTAATTTTACTGTATTTAATCTATTAAAATATTCTAATATGTAGTCAATATAAAAAAGTATTAATAAGATGTACACTTATTTATACTAATTTAAAATCTATTTTATATTCATAACCCATCTCAATATACTCTAAATTTCATCAAGAATATTTAGGTCTTATGAAATGTATTGATGAAAAAGTATATTTACATACTCAAGCTGTTCCAAGCATACTTTAAGCAGTTTCCCAATAACTGATTAAATATTCATTCTTAAATTTATTTATTTTTTTAAGTAGACTCCATGACCAGCATGGAGTCCAACACAGGGCTTGAACACATGACCCTGAGATCAAGAAGTCACTTAACCAACTGAGCCACGCAGATGCACTTTCATTTTAAAATTTAAAATATATGTGAAATTCAGTTTCTCACTTATGTTAGGCACATTTCCAGTTCTTAAAAGCGGTATGTGGGTAATCGCTACTGTACCAGAATGTGCAAATAGAATTTAATGTCCTCTTAAACTGGCAAAACAAAAGCATTTTCATGAAAAAGTGAATATTTACCATCAATGAAACATCATTGAAGAAACTACTAAAAGATGCATTTCCAGAAGAAGGAAATTTAACCCAGAAGGAAGAAGAAGGCTTAACAAAGGAATGATAAGCACAGCAATTAGCTAACTTGATGGCAAATCTAAATAAGCATTGTCTATATTAAAACATCAGGAAAGATGATGTCAAATTTAAATTTACAGATAATATTTAGGTAAATGATAGGAGCTTAAAGGCCTGACTTATGGGAATGATAGGTTTATTGACTTTAGAGCTTGCATAATAATATCTTCAAAATTTGTGAGATAATCAGAAAACAAAAAGAGAAATGTGCAGGCGTGCCTGGGTGGTTCAGTGGGTTAGGCCTCTGCCTTCGACCCAGGTCATGATCTCAGGGTCCTAGGATCGAGCCCCACATCTGGCTTTCTGCTCAGCAGGGAGGCTGCTTCCCCCTCTCTGCTTGCCTCTCTGCCTACTTTTGATCTCTCTCTCTGCCAAATAAATAAAATCTTAAAAAAAAAGAGAGAGAGAGAGAGAAATGTGCAACTTCCAATCTGGTAGAACCAATGAGGAATAAATAACTGAACTCAGCCTTGAGAAGAGAGACAAAGCACTGAACTTCAAACTGATTTCTTGGTTGGTTGGTTTTATAAGCCTTTGTAGTAAATATAGAAAGTTTTTATGGATTAAAATCTTTTGAGTAAATCTTTGTACAGTCTATGCAGCTTTTAAAAGACCAAATCCTAACTAGTCTCTTCATATTACATTCCTAATTATCTACAATCATAATTTTCTTGATTAACAGGGTGTATCAGTTGTCTGACAAGCCACATCTTGCCCTGTCTTTATAAAGCCACAATGAACAGGTCCTTCAAGTTAAGTGTGTTTGAACCAGACAACATTACCCCATTTCTCTCCCTGGAAACAAACCATAAAACATGAAATTAGTATCTAGCATTCTTAAAATGAATAATGTCAGTTGCTTAACAAGTGTATAAAGCACTTGTAGTAAACCACGCCTCCCCCTCATAAATACACAGTCAATACACTGTTTTGATTTGAAATTTTTTTCGCTCGAGATGTGACAGACCATTTTACAAATTTAAAGAGTCATACATTTTTTAAAAATTTGCTTGACAGAGGGCATGTGATAGAGCACAAACAGAGGGAGAGGGTGAAGCAGGCTCCCCCACTGAGCAGGGAGCCCAACATGGGGCTAAATCCTAGGACCCTGGGATCATGATCTGAGCCAAAAGCAGATATTCAACTAACTACAGGTCATTCTTTCTAGCCTCATCCTGTGCTGATAAAAAGAATTTTACTCACAATAAGTATTGTTTGAATTTCATATTTAAGGATTTTTTTTTTTTAAATATTGAGGTATCATGTATGTAGTAAGGAGTGTTTTGCTTTTTTCTTTTTAATAACTGGAAGTTTGTACTTCTTAATCCACCTCACCTACTTAATAAAGAGCATTATTGTTAATTGTACAGCCTGATGAATTATATGAAAGCACACACCCATATAACTACCACCCAGATCAAGATATAGAACCTGGGAGGTCTCCCTCACGCTCCTTCCTTTCAGTTCTCCTTCTTCCTTCTCCTCCGCCTCCTCCTTCTTTGATTATAGCTGAGACACAGTGTTACATAGTTTCAGGTATACAACACAGCGATTCAACTTCTGTATATGTTATGCTGTGCTCAGCACAAATGTAGCTACCATCTTTTGTCATACAACCCTCTTATAATATTTATTAATTTGGGGGGGAAGAGAAAGAGAGCCTGTGGTGTGGGGGAAGGGCAGAGGGTGAGGGAGAGAGAGAGACTCTCAAGCCGGCTCCACACCCAACATAGAGCTCAATCTCATAATCCTAAAATCATGATCTGAGCCAAAACCAAGACTTCCGCGTTTAACCGACTAAGCCACATAAGTGCCCCTACAATATTATTAACTGTATTACCTATGCTGTGCCTTTTATTCCCATAACTTATTCATTCCATAACTGGAAACCTATATCTCCCACTTCCCTTCACTCGTTTTTCCTACCCTCCACCCTCTCCCTTTTGGCAGCCATTGGTTTGTTCTCTGTGTGTATAGATATGATTCTGCTTTTTTATTATTTATTTACTTGATTTTAGATTCCACATATGAGTAAAATCTTACGGTATTTGTCTTTCTCTTTCAGACTTACTTAGCATAATTCCCTCTAGGTCCATTCATGTTATCACAAATGGCAAGATCTCATCCTTTTTTGTGACTTGTAATATTCCTGTGTGTGTGTGTGTGTGTGTTTGTGTGTGTGTGTGTGTACCACATCTTCCTTATCCATTTGTCTGTCAATGGACACTGAGGTTAATTCCATATCTTGGTTATTGTAAATAATGCTGTAATAAACATAGAGCTGCATGTATCTTTTTTGAATTTTTTTTGTTTTGTTTTGTTTGGGTAAATACCCAGTAGTGATATTACTGGATCATATATTTCTGTTTTTAATTTTTTTTTTTTTTTTTTTTTTTATTCATTTGACAGATAGAGATCACAAGTAGGTAGAGAGACAGGCAGAGAGAGAGGAGGAAGCAGGCTCCCCGCTGAGCAGAGAGCCCGATGTGGGGCTCGATCCCAGGACCCTGGGATCATGACCCGAGCCGAAGGCAGAGGCTTTAACCCGCTGAGCCACCCAGGCGCCCCTCTGTTTTTAATTTTTTTTGAGGAAACTCCACACTGTTTTTCACAGTGGCTGCACCAGTTTACATTCCTACCAATAACGCACAGTTTTCCCTTTTCTCCGTATCCTCACCAACACTTATTTCTTGTCTTTTTGATTTTAGCCATTCTGACAGGTATAAGATGATATCTAGTTGTAGTTTTGATTTGCATTTCCCTGATGATTAGTGATGTTGAACATCTTTTCATGTGTCTGTTGGCCATCTGTATGTCTTTGGTAAGATGTCTTTTCAGGTCCTCTCTCCATTTCTTATTTTTATTTTTTATTCATTTTTTATTTTTAAAGATGTTATTTATTTATTTATCAGAGAGAAAGAGCATAGCAGGGTGGGTGGCAAGTAGAGGAAGGAGCATGACCTAAGCCGAAGGCAGATGCTTAACCAACTGAACCTCTTATGCATCCAGCTCTGTCCATTTTTTAATCAGATTGTTTGGTTTTTTGGTGTTGAGTTGTGTAACTCGTTTCATATTTTGGATCTTAATCTGTTATTGGCTATATCATTTGCAAATATCTTCTGTTCAGAAGGTTGCCTTTTTATTTGTTGATGGTTTCCTTCGCTGTGCAAAAACTTTTTTTTTTTTTTTTTTAAGATTTCATTTCTTTATTTGAGAGAGAGTCAGAGAGGGAGAGCACAAGGGGGGAGGGGTCAGAGAGAGGAGCAAGGAGCCCAGCAGATGTCCAGCTTGATCCGGGGACTCAAGGATAATGACCTGAGCCAAAGACAGACATTTAACTGACTGAGCCACACACGCACCCCAAAAGCTTTTTATATTGATGCAATCCCAGTAGTTTATTTTTGTTTTTTGTTTTCCTTTCCTGAGGAGACATAAGTAGAAAAACGTTGCTATAGCTTATGTCAAAGAAATTATTCCCTATGATCTCTTCTATGAGTTTTATGGTTTCAGGTCTCACACTTAGGTCTTTAATCCATTTTGAGTTTATTTTTGTGTGTGGTGTGAGAAGGTGGTCCACCTTCATTCTTCTGCATGTAGCTGTCCAGTTTTCCCAACACCATTTGTTGAAGAGACTGTCTTCCCCCATTGGTATAGTCTTGTCTCCTTTGTTGTATATTATTTGGCCATATACATGTGCGTTTCTTTGTTTTCCTAGTTAATTCTTGACTACCAAGAATAATCATTATTATGACCTGTTACATAGATAAATTTTGCTTGATTTTAAACATCATATAAATAGAATCATACAATGTAAACTGTTTTGTGTCTCAATTCTTTTACTTAACATTCTGAGATTCATCCACATTATATGACCAAGCTTTTTAAAGAAAATGTTTTATGATTACTTCTCTATATTCTCAACTACAGAAATTAAAAGGGAGCTTTATGCTTCCTATCATTTAGTAACCAGTTAAGATCGTTGCCTTTTGGGTGATGTGTATCAGTCATGTTTTACATTTTTACAAGAAATGTGTCCTAATATTTCTTTTTGGACAGTGGAATCATTTGCCATTCAAACAAGCCTCCTTCTCCCATTTCTCTTCAGAAGGACAAACTCTTGAAAATGTAAATAGGATGGGGTATCTGAAGAGCAGCAGAAAATAGCATTAGTAATCACAAAAATATTTTTCATAAATAGCTTCAGATCATGGTCATGTGGAATCATGTTGTCATAATTAAAGTCAATTTCTCTCTGGCAAAAAAAGTTTCTCTCTGTACTTCCTTTTTCTAGAAATTGAAAATATAAACTAATCTTCATTAACTTTTTCATCCAGTTCTTAAAAAATGAAATAAATGCCAGTCATCCTTAATATTTTTTGTTTTTCAGCTATTGTATAAATTCCAGGTCCTCGAAAGTAAAGAGAAGTTGCTGAGTTCATTCTTGAAAATTTGTAATCTTTTTCCTCCAGTGTTATTCAGATAGCAGTAGTGGGAAAAGATGTTTTTTAGGTACTTGAAAATGTGTTGGAGGGAGAAAAATAAAACTTGTTTTATAAATGGCCTTTAATTTAAAATTTATTTCTGTTGCTGATTACCTTGGTTATAGTTTAATTTGTCTGACAAAATGTAATGCAGCCACTGCATAATCTACAGAGGCTGTCAGGAAGATGCTGGGAAGCAGTAGAAATGCCTTTGAAAGGGGCGCCTGGGTTGCTCAGTTGTTAAGCGTCTACCTTCGGCTCAGGTCATGATCTCAGGGTCCTGGGATCAAGACCCTCATCCAGGTCCCTTCTCCATGGGAGCCTGCTTCTCGCTTTTCCACTCCCCCTGCTGTGTTCCTTCTCTCGCTGTCTCTCTGTCAAATAAATAAAATCTTTAAAAAAAAAAAAATGCCAATGCTTTAAGAAGTTTGGCACTGGGTTCCAAAATATAACCAAGTTTTGAAATAGACTTTACCATTCAAGATGAGCATTGTCACAACTCCTTGATTGGGTTGGTTAAATAAGATATGATTGGCATATTTTCAGCAAGAAACCACTTTCAAGCAAATTTGTCATTTAGAAGTCTGCAGCGTAAAAGATTTCATATATGGGAAATAGTTTTGTTCTTGACATTTGGACTCTCCTTCAGGAAATAAAATTTGTTGTTAGTCCCAGTGTCTTTTCTAAATACAAGTTGTATATGTAAGGATACATGCATATATCAGACAAGGTAGGAGATCAGAGGTGCTCGCTGCAAGGCCTGAAGAGGTACAACATAGATATTCCCTGGATTTGTAGAAAGGGGCAAAGAAGCAAAATGCAAGGAAGAAATGAAACAAGATGGAATCAGGAGGGAGACAAACCATAAGAGACTCTTAATTAACTCACAAAACAAACTGAAGGTTGCTGGGGGGCGGGAGGGGATGGGATAGGGTAGTTAGGTTACGGCTATTGGGGAGGGTATGTGCTATGGTGAGTGTTATGAAATGAGTAAGCTGATGATTCACAGACCTGTACCCCTGGGGCAAATAATACATTATATGTTAATAAAAATATTTTTTTTTTAAAAAGCAAAATGCATAGGAAGTTCATTTGTAGTTTTCTTTACTTTGGGGACAAGAAAGAAAAAACCAAATGAAGATCATTTGATTAGGTGAGTAAGGCAACTTATTTCTTTCTTTCTTTTTTTTTTTTTTTTTTTTAAAGATTTTATTCATTTCATTTGACAGACAGAGATCACAAGTAGGCAGAGGCAGGCAGAGAGAGAGAGGAGGAAGCAGGCTCCCTGCCAAGCAGAGAGCCTGATGCGGGGCTCGATCCCAGGACGCTGGGATCATGACCTGAGCCGAAAGCAGAGGCTTTAACCCACTGAGCCACCCAGGCGCCCCAGGCAACTTATTTCTAGATGCACAGTGGGATCTTCAGTTTGGTGCCATTTATCCAGCTCCTTCCTTATAAATAGAGAAGAACTATCTAGGTCTTACTTCTAGTCTAAAATTATTTCTGACAGGCATTCTGCTTTTCTAATACAAAATGACTTTATTATAATTTGAATAAAACACTCTCGTTTGCCATATCTCTTGAAAAATGCCTCTTTTGTGGCTTTATAAACTGAAAAAAAAAATTAAGCATTAGGGGAGAATATAAACTCGTACATACTCTCCATCTCCTGATGTTCTTACAGTCCGTTAATTGACGTAGAAATGAAACAAGTACAAGGTCAAGAAGCAACTTAATTGAGCTATGATACCATTTTACTGACCCTCTTAAGGGTAATAGTTCTTTTATGTGTGTCAGCTCAACTGGTATAGGTATCTGAATCTCCAGGAAACTTTTAGAAAATACTGTGCAGAATCCTGTGCCCTGTCTCCAAAATTCACACCAAAATTCCGAGACTTAGGACACTAGGAGACAGGAGGCTTGTGTTACCTCAATCTAAGGCAGATCCTTTGTAAATTCAAAGTTTGTTTCAATATTCTGATTAACTAAGCTGACACTTCTTTTGACTCATACTTAGAATAACTGATAATAATAAAGATTCAAGAATAGAATAAAGTAGGGGCGCCTGGGTGGCTCAATGGGTTAAAGCCTCTGCCTTCGGCTCAGGTCATGATCCCAGGATCCTGGGATCGAGCCCCGCGTCCGGCTTTCTGCTTGGCAGAGAGCCTGCTTCCCTTCCTCTCTCTCTGCCTGTCTCTCTGCTTACTTGTGATCTCTGTCTGACAAATAAATAAATAAAATTAAAAAAAAAAAAAAAAGAATAGAATAAAGTATAATCCCTCAGTGAATAATTTAAACTACGTGGTATTGAAAGAAAACTTTGTTTTCCTTCATAATGAAGCTCCAAAATAACCTTTTTTTGTGACTGGCAAAATATAAATTGGCAAATTATTGTCATAGCAGAGCAGGACGGAAGGACACCTTTAAAAGACTGTGAACCTGTGGTTAAGTGTTGGAATTGTAAACAAATTCATTTTTTTTTTTTTTTCAAATATTGCAATTACCTCATTGTAATTGCTTTGTACCTGATCTTTAAGAAATTCAGGGTTGCTTGGGTGGCTCAGTCAGTTAAGCGTCTGCCTTCAGCTCAGGTCCTGATCCCATGGTGCTGGAATCAAGTCCCACATTGGGCTCCTTGCTCAGCAGGGTGCCTGCTTCTGCCTCTGCTTGCTGTTCTCCCTGCTTGTGCTCACTCTCTTGATCTCTCTCTTCCTCTGACAAATAAATAAATAAAATCTTTTTAAAAAATTTCATAGTTAATATCCTTAAAACACTTCCATTCTAGAAGAAACGTATGAAAGCAGAGTTACAAAAGCATTTTGTTCAGTATTTTGGTGTATGATTTTTAGGTGTGCAGTTTTTATTGATGAGTCCAAAGAAAGGGGAGGAACTTAATATATGAAGAGAATAAAGTAGACAACTTCCTCAGAATATGATACGAATGAAAGAAGACGTGAAAGGAACTGCTGCTATTTCTTTCATGCTCTTTGGATTGGGTGGCCAAGAAAGTTTGCTGAAGTAGAGAGAAAATTCATAGGGACCTGGTTCCTTGTGTATTCATATTATCTAGCCGTATAAGCCCTGTTGCTTTTAATAATTATAACCAATTCAGTTTTACTAATATAGATTGCCTATATACCTCTTTTTAAAATTCAGATCTCTTTGATGTTCTCTTAACAAGATGCACGGTTTGGAATTACCTCAAGAATCTTGCAAGTGCATAAACAAAACAAAACTACTAGAAGCCTAATTGATCAGATGCCATACCAAGATTCCAGTGGTTGTGGTTTGGATAAGTGGCTTGCATGTGTTCAGTGTTTAAAAGCAGAAAAGAAAAAGAATGTGTATATTAGTGTGAGTAAATGTCATCATGAAGAAAAAAAATGCCTTTTTTTCCTATTGTAGTCAAGAAAAGCTCATAAAATACATCAATTTGGAGGGCATGTCTGCATAATTTCATTTTATCAGCATGCTATCACTTCTATTACAAATAAAAATTTTTAAAACTGTATGTTGATAACATAGTTGATATGTGTACATCCCAGATAAACATCTTCATCTAATAATTTATGTCATGCCTAAAGATAATCACTAGGTACAGTAAAACACCAGTTTCACATGAATAGTTAGTAAGTACAAACTGGATGATTATAAAATTGTAAACTAGTTTTTCTAAATTTGGTAACATTGCTAACTAGGAATACAATATAATAAATAGAACACTTATAGAAGGTACATTCCCCCAAGGAATTAAAGAAAAAATAATATTTTAGAATGCTTAATACTTTAAATTATCCGTATTTCTAATATGACTTCTAGATACTAGATGTCAAAAAGTTCCTAAAAATCTAATTTGATCTATTCTTCTGAAATTTACAGTACCTTTTATATATGGTATGCTCCTTGTGTTCCATTCCATGTGGGGAGGAGCTAAGTAGGAGATTGAGGATGAACTTAAATACAGTGAGTTTTCTTAGATGTACTGTCTACATGTGGTATCTTCAAAGAAAAGACATTAAATAGTAACAGCAACCACTGTTGTCTGTGCGCTGCCAAAGAGAGCATAATAGCCACTACTTTTGTATTGTACTTACTGTGTGCCAGGAACAGTTCCAAGGGCTTTTTCCATGAATCCTCACAACAACCTAACCTATCAGATGAGGAAGTCGAGGCAAAGAGAGGCTAGGTAACTTATTTAAGATCACAGTATAAGCTATAAAAGTCAAACCTAGGATATTAACCCAGGGATGCTGGCATCCGTCTGAAGTCCTAATCATTATACTGTACTTCCTCTCTCTCTCTTTTTAATTTTTAAAGATTTATTTATTTGAGAGAGAGAAATAGATGTCTTAATTCCAATTATTTACACTTTTTTTTTTTTTTCAAAATAAGATTGCTATTTTATTCTGATCCATGTCAGAGAAACTGAAGTTTTAAACCAGTAGTAACAATTTATGAGGAATCAACAAATTTTGAATTGGGAATCGATCTGTAGCATAGCCTATAATTCCTAGTGAATCTTAAATAATTTATCACAGGGGCGCCTGGGTGGCTCAGTGGGTTAAGCCGCTGCCTTCGGCTCAGGTCATGATCTCAGGGTCCTGGGATCGAGTCCCGCATTGGGCTCTCTGCTCAGCCAAGAGCCTGCTTCTCTCTCTCTCTCTCTTTCTCTCTCTGTCCGCCTCTCTGCCTACTTGTGATCTCTGTCAAATAAATAAAAAAAATATTAAAAAAAAATAATTTATCACAAAGTTTTACTAATCAAGTAAAAGTTCAAACATTCTGAACCGATTTTTTTATGCATTGTTATACCAGATGATTTATTTAACACTATATATGTTTGTATATACATACGAACTGAATTTTTGAGAATTGTGTATTAAGAGTGACTTCATCAAATCTTTTGGAGTTTGGAACAGTGGCCACTGCATAAATTTTTGACAAGCACTCTAATAGAACATATGGAATAGGAGGACTACAATTTCTGTATATATACTTAAATAGGCAAAGGGATATTTCAGGCCAAAATGATGTCATTATTCTAAGTCTTTAGATGATTTCTGTTTAGTTCTCTTATCGTGTTTGTTACCGGTCATGGTCATTGCCCTAATCTTTATACCATAATTGGAAGGCCAAAAAATAAAATGAAGGAGACAATAAAAAGTAAACTCTTCTGGAAAAACAGTATGGTGGGGCACCTGGGTGGCTCAGTCGGTTAAGCATCCGACTCCTGATTTTGGCTCAGGTCATGATCTCAGGGTTGTGAGATGGAGCCCCATGTCAGAGTCCATGAACAGCTTGGAGTCTGCTTGAGATTCTCTCTTTCCCTCTCTCTGTACCTCCCCTTCTACCCTTCCCCTCACTTGTACTCACCCACAGGTCTGTGCTCTCTCCCAAATAAATAAACTAAATCTTTAAAAAAAATTAATTTTAATATAAGCATGGCTATGGGACTTATTTTAAGGGAATATTGGAAAGAAGATCTGAGTAAGATATTTCTTTGCATATCAGATTTTTGTTTATTTCTAACTTTGCCTCTCGCCACTTGTTTAAGCAACTTTTTCTGTGGAATGTTGGTAAAAGTCTATAAATAGAATCATTTAACTACTGGAATCAGTTCACATCTGATTTACTGTTTCATAATAATAGCATTCTTGAGGATAATCATCACACAAGTAAAACACAGGACATCAAATTACAAGCTTCTGGAATTCCATTTTTAAATATTCTTTTGTTAGCATTCTGTGAAGGATTTTGCATGCATTTGCTTTAAATTCTTCCCTTGTAGTTAGACAAGGACAGTGAATTATACTGATTTGAGCCACTACTCTAAATTTCCTCACTTGTAGGTTTGCATAACCCTTTACAACTATTGAAAAATATATTTTGTGGTTTGACTGTTCTCTAAAGAATCTAATACTAAATGTCGTACGTGTGTGTTTTGGGTATTTGACAGCAATGCAGTTTGTTGTTGCAGCTGCTTTAGCTCTATTTCCAGACCTTTAAAAATCACATTTGAAAACAATGAAAATATCTGTCATTTCTTTATGTGTGTGTGTTTTCTAGTAAGTGAAAATATGACCCGCCTTGGTGATTTTGTTTCTCACTGCTCTCTACCATTTCTCTGCCCAAAGATCTTGCTGTTCCTTGTACAAACTTAATAATTTCCTGACCACATGTCTTTGCTTTGGCTGTTTCTTTTCTTGGAATCTCCCTCTTAACCATGAACCATGGTCAAATCTTACTCATATTAAAGGGCCACATATAAAAAAAAGGAAATTAATTCTTTCTTCATTGTAGTTGAAGTAATTATGCTGTCCTCTAAACTCCCTTTTGTGTTCTTTTTTCTCTCTTAGATACCTTATGCTTTCTATCTTGTATTTATTCATAAATACACTTTATCTCCCCAGTAGTACTGTACTACAGTAGTACTGTAGGCTCTCTGAGCAAATGACTTGTCATGTTGGGAAGGTTGTGTTTAAATATGAATACTGTTTATAAAAACAGTATATATAAATACTGTATATAAACTGTATATAAAAACAGTATATAATAATACTGTTTATAATATATAATAACCTTAGATATTCAGTAAAAACAAACAAACACAAAGCTGTGGTATAAAGTACAATTTGAATGATAAAAGGTCTTGCCAGAGGACCAATAGTTTTGCTGACCTTGGTTGTGCTGGTAAATAAATCTCTTAATATTGTAGTGCTAAGCAATTATGGATTACCTTCACCTTCAGTTTCTGTTCTGTGCTACCCTGTCAAGGATGGGGTAGGGTTAGTCTGTGGCCTCGAATGAGGAAGAGAAGTGTAGCAAGCTCTTTTCTGGTCTAAGTGGACACCAGCACCCAATATGGCAAGACAGGACATAGCCTTTAGATGTCTGAGTGGGATTTATGCCTCTCCATTAGCTGTGATTTCCTATTATTTATAAATTCAAGTGGTAACAAGTATACAAAAAAATCATAATTCTATCCCCAAATAAGTCTGACAGGAATCAGAAATGAGAGTTAAAACCCTAGCCTCCTCTCTTAGATTTAGGATTAGATACTGGGGAATGGCATAGAAAGGCTAATAAAAAGAATCATTTAAAATAGTGGGGGTGGAGATTGGCAGTGATGAGTGAAAGAAGTGTGAGAGGGAGATTGTAGCACCATGCGTGCACAGATGCCCAAAAGAAGAACAACCTGCGGAAAAAAACTGACAAGGAGCCATTAGTCTTAATGTTGGAGTATGTTCTAACATTAAGGGTATGGTCCTTGCCCTTGATTTCTTTTCTATCTGAACTCATTTTTTGCTGAGCTCATCCAGGCACAAGACTTTGAATACCGTCTATTAGGCCATTAACCCCCCAAATGTATCTCCAGTTCAGACCTTCCTCCCAAATTCCAACCCACCTGCCTACTGATACCCCCATTTGAATATCTAATAGTTACCTTAAACATAGTAGGTCCCAAAGTAAAGTTCTGATTCCTACCAACACCTCCCAACCCCTACTTCTGCAACCCGTGCTCTAACTCAGTTGAAGACACTCCATTCTTCCCATTACTGAGACCAAAATCTTGGAGTCATCCTGATTCTTCTCATTCTCTTGCTTCACATCCAGTTTTTCAGGAATTCTGTTGTCGCTACCTCTAAAAAACATTCGGGTCCCAACAGGTTCTCACCACTCCTACGACCACTATGTGGTTCCAGGCCATCATCATCTCATACCAGATATTAGTAGGTGGCCTTCCTTATTGGTCTCCTAATGTTTGTTCCGTTTTATTGCTAATTTGAAAGGAATTGATTGTAGACAGTTTTATAATATCTGTGACATGGAAAATATCAGTATTTCGAATAGGATTGTTAGGCAAGGAAAATACTGTTCTGCCCTGTTTGAGTTCTCTTTCATTAGACTGTGTAATATTTATGCATGAAATACCCAAGAAGAAGCTTTTAACAGAAAATGTGTAAAGTGGCTATGAGAGACAATATACTTAGGCTTTACCAGCTGTGATGACTCATTAAAACATATTTTACCATAAGAATTGCGGGCCATGTTTTTAGCTGCCTGATGTGTGATCCGGTGGGACTATAAGGACCACTGGTCTGTGACTCAGCTTCAGTGTAACAGGAGATGTGCTCACTGATGAAAGGATACATTCAAACTCGTTTTTCTTCCTTGACACAGTTACTAAAGACATGTTTCAGATTCATAAAAAATACAGGAGAACATATAATTGTCTTTTTAATCTTCAGAAAAGTAATGAATTTTAATAGTTTACTTTTTATTAACATAAGTCAAATTCTGGTTAAAAAGTCAGAAAGGATGAATAATTCCATTCTAATAAAAGTTGTTTTCAGGAAAGCATAGATACTGTAGTATGTTTAACAAATTGTACCTTTGACTTTGGTCAGTTTCTTAGACGTAGAGAGATACCAGTAGAGCCTGCTGGGCTGAGAAAGAGTGGCACCAGCAGCCACAGACCTTTTGTGACTCCCCTCTAGCAGTTTCTTGAGTCCATAATCCAGGTCATGTAGCAGTTACCTTAAAACATAGATTAGTTTCCTTTTGCAATGGGAGGACAGAATAAATTACCTCTAATAAGTCTATTTTGTTGAGCCTAATGTATACTTTTACTTTTGCGAGCAGGCCTGCTGAAATCGAAGGAGAGAGAGAGAGAGTGTGTGTGGTGTTGTTGTTGTTGTTTTGTTTTGTTTTTGATACTCTCTTAAACATGTGCTATTAGGCACCCATACATGCAAACATTAAAACAAAAAAATGTTAGAGACCCCAATGGTCACACTTGGTAGTACAGAAGCTGTCTGAAATTCTGGCAAAATAATGAACAAATGCAAACAAGACAAATCTGAATTCAGACAAATATCTATTTTGATGCAAAACGAGAGACATTCTCTATAGTTGAAACCTTACTAAGTCCAAATCTGATGAATTATCAAAGGAATTATTTTCTGTGTTTCAGAACGATAGTCTAAATGAGGAAATCTTAACATAGGGTCCATGAGTGGGCTGTAAGGAGATCCTTGAATCTCTTTTGTATGCAGTTTTATATTTATCTATATCCTCAAAAAAAGAGACCGTATTTTTCACCAAATCCTCAAAAGAATCCGTGATTCCCCCCCTCCCAAAGCTTAAGGAACCACTCGATCCTTATGCTCATCTATATCACTGTGGTCAAGTTTTTGAACCAAATTTAATTCTTATGACTGACAGTGAAAATTTTCTATTTCTGCTCTCCAAGGTTTATCATCTAAGTTTTAAAAGGGTAAGCCAAATCAAGCTGATGTTGTTAATAATGCTAGCAATAGTAGATACATGAAACCCATTCTCTTTGTAGCATGTTGCTTTGGTGTATGTTAACATGTTAACATAAATATGAGTAAGTTGGGATAGTCATTTAAATGATCTATACTGCGATTATAATTTTAAACAGGTTTTTTTTTTTCTCCTTTATATTCTTTGTGATTACAAACCAGTAAGCATAGCTGATCCTGCTGCCCTTGGTTTCATCATTTCTCCGTGGTCTCTGCTGTTGCTGCCATCCGGTAGTGTGTCGTTTACAGATGAAAATATTTCCAATCAGGACCTTCGTGCATTCACCGCACCAGAGGTTCTTCAAAATCAGTCACTGACTTCTCTTTCAGATGTTGAAAAGGTAATTCTTAAATATTCTTGCTTGATTTTTTGTTTTTGTTTTTTGTTTTTTTAGTGGAGTAGGAAATGTAAAAGGCACCGGGCTAACCTACCTCAACCCTCTGAAAAAACAGCCATTGAATTTTAAATAATTATGTATTCAAGAAGTTCACATTATTTTGTGTAAGAATCCAAAGTAGTTTTATAAAAATTTATGGATTGAAGAAAACATTTTTAAAATGTGAGCTGTAATTAATTCTGTTTAAAGATATTTATTAAATGCCTGCTGTGTATAAAGAACTGTGCTTGTGAGAAAAATGCAAAAATAACTATAAATTGATCCTGATCAGCATACCTGGGTGGCTCAGTCAGTTAAGCATCCGACTCTTAATCTCCGCTCAGGTCTCAATATTCAGGTCATGAGTTCAGGCTCCGTACTGGGCTCTGCACTGATTGTAGAGCCTACTTTAAAAAAAAAAAGAAGAAGAAGAAGAAGAAAATTGATCCTGATTAATGTGTATAAAACAATCTGTAGGGGTGCCTGGGTGGCTCAGTGGGTTAAGGCCTCTGCCTTCGGCTCGGGTCGTGATCCCGGGGTCCTGGGATCGAGCCCCGCATCGGGCTCTCTGCTCAGCGGGGAGCCTGCTTCCTCCCCTCTCTCTGCCTGCCTCTCTGCCTACTTGTGATCTCTGTCTGTCAAATAAGTGAAATCTTTAAAAAAAAAAAAACAATCTGTAATATATGGATTGAAATAAATGCTGTATACAGGGGTAGAGTATATTAGGATGCTGGAGAAGAGCAATTTTTGGCTTAGAATGATAATTACAGAAAAGGTAGCATTTGTATTGGACTAAGAAGAATGAATAGAATTTAGAAAAGTAAAAATAGGTAGAAATGAGCATTACACTCAAGGTTATTACTACATGCAATGATAAGAGGTAAGAAATTGCCCACTGTAATAGGGAAATATTTAGTTAGACCAGTTAGGCTAGGAAGGCTGTGGATAAAAAGAAGGAAGCTATTTGATCAGAATAAAGAAAACTTTGAATGTCAGACCTTGAGACTTTCTTCTGAGTCATATTTTTAAGACAGTGACATAGTGTGATTTGTGATTTTAGAGGGTATGTTTACAAAAGTGGATAACTAGGTAAGATGAAAGATTGTATAGGAATTGGATTATATAGGAATCTGTACAATATATAGAATCTATACTGCACACACAAATAAGAGAATGTATAGGAACTGAACTGTATAGAAATCTAACTGAGGTGTTTTAATAATGGGGGGAAGAACTGAAAATCAAGTCATGCCTTGGAAATGTAAAGGCATGGATGAAGGGGATACAATGGAAGTGAAGCTAGCAAAGTTTGACAGTTCATTTGATGGAACAATTAAGGAAAATTTATGAGAGAAATATGCAGTCTGATGATGGCAATACCATTGACATCAGATCTAATCAGGCTGTGAAAAAAATAGATAGTGTGCAGCTCACTGTGGTAATTTAGATATGGAACTTGGAGAATTCAGAATTGGGTATGAATATCATTTCCCATACATTATTCCACGTTAAGTGTAAAAATTAACCTAATATTTTCTAATAGTAAAATTATTAAATGAAAAAGTATGTGCATTTTACTTGAAAGAGTTATTTATTTGAGAGAGCAGGAGCCAGAGGAGGGGCAAAGGGAGAGAATCATCAAAGAGACATCCCGCCACGCAGAGAGCCCATCACAAGGCACAATCCCAGGACCCTGAGATCATGACCTGAGCCGAAGCCAGATATTTGACCAACTGAGCCACCCAGGGGCCCCAGGATCTCTAAATCTTAATTGAGGTTCAAGATATTTACAAACCAATGAAATAGCATATTAAGTTTTGCATGTCTGAGCACTTTTGAAGAACAGTGTCCATAACTTTATCAGACTCTCAAGTGGATCTGGTGACCTCAGAAAAATGAAGAAAAACTGCAATAAAGCCATGCCTACCTTACTTTTAAAAATTTCTATTGAATTTCACTAGGGTTTTTTTCTAATTATGAAAAGTTTTGCACAAGTGTTCATGAATTCTTTAAAGTATTGAAAATCCACAATAAAAGAAAAAAGTGCTTAGTTGAAATTTCAGGTGTACAAGTGCTTTTCATTTGCTGAAGGCTTTCCCATTTTGCCCCATGATGTCAAGATACCCAAACTAGTAAACTGTCCTGTGTTTAGGTACTGTTACAGCACATGTTTGGGAAAGTGATTTGACACCTATCTATTACTAGGCTAAGTACTTAGGAGCAGGGATGGATGGGTGTGGGATTGTTGCCATTACTATGTTAAAATAGGGTTGATTTCTTTTTTTTGTTTTGTTTTTTCAAGTGGTTGCGCAAATTTATTTCTTATTTATTTATTTTTACAAATTTAAATTTACATTAGGAATGTGTCAAAATTCAATTTGCTTTGCATCCTTTTCAACAATTGGTTGAAATACTGCCATGTTAATCATCAAAGAAATGCAAATATATATGCAATGATTTTTTACTATATATTATATATAAATAAATGTAAGTGCATTTCCTTGATGATCAGTGTATCTTTTCATATGCTCAGTGGCCACTCAAATATTCTTTTTTTAAATTTTATTTTATTTTTTAATTTAATTTTATTTTTTTTCAGTGTTCCAAGATTTATTGTTTATGCACCATACCCAGTGCTCAATGCAATATGTGCCCTCCTTAATACACACCACCAGGCTCACCCAACCATCCCTCTCCCCTCCAAAACCTTCAGTTTATTTCGCAAATGATACTATAGACAAAGGGCTGATATCCAAGATCTATAAAGAACTCCTCAAACTCAACACACACAAAACAGATAATCATGTGAAAAAATGGGCAGTAGAGTTGATTTCTTAGTGCATCTAATTGGAACTCCTAGTTTACTCATGCTTCAAAACCGCCAGTGTAATTCTAAGTGTAAAGAAAATCAAAGGCAATTTTCTTGATCCATTCCTGTTTGCAATATAAATATAAGCAAAGGTCAGAGGAATAGTCCTATATTCTAGTATTCTTTTTTTGGTGGGAGTGGGGTGCAAAAGAACATATATCTATTTGACGACTAATGGCCAATAAATTCATGGAAACTAATTTGATATTGTTAGTATGGAAATTAAAATTAAAAATCACCACTCTAATATTCTGATTTTAATGGGGAAGGGGTGTACTGAAAAAGAGGATGGTAACTGCATTTCATGACTTCTATGAGTTAAGGATATGTCATTAACTAGCATTCAATACATGCGTACTGTTATTTTTAAAAATAATACTCAATGCCTAGCACAGTATTGTGAATAATAATGAGTGCTTAGTAAGACCTTGATGCATAAAAATGTTCTCTTTATTCAATGGAACTTGTTTGGAAACTGTATATGTTTGGAAAAAACTTACTTCAGTACCAGCTCTATAAATAGGCACTTTCATTTATTTGCCTTAAAATTTTACTTTTCAAGATAACATGCCTCTTTAAAACTACACAGGTTTATACAGGTCACACCAAGCTTTTGATCCTCTGGCTTTTCTGTTTTACTTGGTAATTGTTCACTTCCTGCTTGTATAGCACATGATGTGCTTAATTGGGCAGTTCTTTTGAAATCAGTTTGATGGGATTGGAACCTGAATCACATTCTTGTTTTGATTTGTCTTCAAGAATATTGATATGCCCCAGGGATTTGTACTATATCCCTGATAAACCAAAGGAATCTTCATTTTTAAGTGTTCGTTTCCACCAACTTGCTGTCTAAATGTCAGGAAATATGGTTGCTACTATCTTTGTGCTTCTTGAATATCAAGGGTCATTTTTGTAAGAACAACACTGGACTTCTCCAACCCTAGCAGTAGCCTCAACTGAATTTGTCAAAAAAATACCTGGGGCACCTGGCTGGCTCAGTCCATGGAGCACGTGACTCTTGATCTCACAGCTCTAAGTTCAAGCTCCACATTGAGTGTAGAGATTACTTAAAAATAAAATCTTTAAAAAAAAAAAAGACCAAATTCCCTTATGCATATTATAATTTATTTACTTTATATTAAATCTTATTAATGCATCCTTTTCCCCCCTCCTTCCCATTTGTCTATTCATTCATCCATAAATTTGACAAGTATACTTGTTACATGATGGGCACTATGCAAATCACTAAAACAAACAAGCAAACAAACAAACAAACTCCAGGACTGTCTAGTACCAGAGTCTAATATGAAGTAAAATCATTAATTTGAACATTTTAAATGCTGGGGTTGTGGAGATAATCTATGTCACACCCACTAGGACGGCTACCAACAAAAGAACAAAAAATAGCAAGTGTTATCAAGGATGCAGAGACAAAAGAACTTTTATGCACTGTTTTTAGTTATGTAAAATGGTGTGACCATTATGGAAAACAGTATGGACATCCCTGTGTGATTCCTGTGTAATCCAACAATCTAACTTCTGGT
The DNA here is from genome assembly GCF_002288905.1 of Enhydra lutris kenyoni. Taxonomy (NCBI): domain Eukaryota; kingdom Metazoa; phylum Chordata; class Mammalia; order Carnivora; family Mustelidae; genus Enhydra; species Enhydra lutris. The sequence continues at coordinate 42,065,915 of NW_019154087.1, read as the reverse complement.
TGTATATCCAAAAGAATTCAAAGCAAGGTCTTGAAGAGATAGTTGCATACCCACATTCATTGCAGTATTATTCTTAATACCTCAGAAGAAGCAACTGAAATGTTCATTGATGGATGAATGGATAAAGAAAATGTGGCGTACACACCCAACAGAATATTATGCAACCTCTAAAAAGAAGGAAATCCTATCACAGGCTACAACATGGGTAACCCTTTGGACATAATGCTCAGCAAATAAGCCAGTCACACAAAGACAAATACCGTATGATTATACTCCTGTGACATATCTAAAGTAGACAGACCATAGAAACAGGAAGTAGAAACGTGATTACCCAGGGCTGGTGAAAGAGGGATGGAGAAATTTGTGTTTAGTGGATATAGAGTTTCAGTTTTGCAAGATGAAGAAGTTTGAGAGTTCTGGTATACAACAATATAAATATAACTTGTCTAGTCTGTTCTTTAAGCTATAGTCAGTACAATTTTGAAACCCCATGTCTGATCTTATCCTTTTGCTGCTTAAAATTATTCAGATTCTCTGTTTCCCTTGAATAAACTCTAGACTCCGTACCATGGCCTTTGAGTGTGTACTGCGCAAGCATTCTCTCTGAGCACACTTTTTCCCAAGCTCTAAGCTTCAGCCGTTCTGGACTTCAATGTCTTGGATGTGCTAAGTGCTTTATTTTTTTCTTAGCCTTTGCAATTCCTTTCCTTCAGCCTCCAATACTCTTTCATGCCATCTCAGCTCTTGTCTCATCCCCTCATTGCCTGGCTAACATTTCCTGTAGATCTAAAGCTTTCTTTTACACGAATTCTACTCTCTGTATACTGTCTTGTACATCGCATTCTTTTTTTTTTTTTTAAGATTATTTATTTATTTATTTGACAGAGAGAGATCACAAGTAGGCAGAGAGGCAGGCAGAGGGAGAGGAAGGGAAGCAGGCTCCCTGCTGAGCAGAGAGCCCAATGCGGGACTCGATCCCAGGACCCTGAGATCATGACCCGAGCCGAAGGCAGCGGCTTAACCCACTGAGCCACCCAGGCACCCCACATCGCATTATCTTGTCTTGTTTACTATAGCAGAAGGTTTGAGATGGAAGGGACCCTGCCTGTCCTACTCATTGTTATTTCCCATCTGCTCTATTCAGCATCTTATGGGAACCTGTTAGAAAAGCAAGTTCTCAGACCCCACACCAGATCTACTAAATCAGAGATCCTAGACGTAGGACCCTCTGTGTCTATGTTTTACCGGATGATACTGATCTGTGTTGAAGCTGGAGAACTGTTGGTCTATGCCATATCTGCCACTTAGTGGCCCTGAAAATTTGTTGAATGAGTAGAAACAACTCAGGATTTTTTTCACCCAAAGCTACTTATGCTTTGTTGCTGTTAAATGCATAGCCACAAAGTGCCAAGGGGTTTTGCTAAAAGGAACTATGTAGCACACATAAAGCAGTTCTTACTTCTTCACAGAGATCACTGGGTGGGAGGTATCTGCATATCAGACTGCAGTATCTTACCCAGTGACTTATGGGCAGTTAGATAAGTCTTCAAAGACTTAACATCTCCTCTTTAGAGAATGGATGTAGAGGTGGAAGAATACCTTCCATCTGTGAGCCTTCTCAGTGATGACTGTTTTCATTATTATCCCATTTTATTTTTCAACAAATATTTATCAAGTATGGGTTCTGAGTAAAATTTCTGGCTTTGTCACTTGAAAGATGTGTGACCCCATGCAATTTGTTTACCTTTCTATGGCTCAGGTGACTTATATGTAAAGGGATAATGATAGTACTTGCCTCATAGGGTTATTAGAAAGTTAAATAATACCTGTAAGTTACTTAAAACAATACCCAGCAGAGAGTAAACACCCACTAAATATTTCCGGTATATGTCAAGTGCTGTTCTAGGCCCTGGGATAGGGTAGTAAGTGGGACAAATTCCTTCCACTTACGGAGTTTACATTCCAGCCCATTATAACTATAAAGACAAATGAGGTATATTAACTAGCTCACTCAAGTGTCCTCTTACCCATGTCACATTTTCATTGTATCTTTATCTCTGGCTCCTCCCTTTTCACATATCTACTTAATTGCCTGAATTTCTTAAGTCCACTTTCCAAGTCTGACAGTTCTAGTCCTTTCCAACTCCAAAGGCCTGACAACCAGGAGAATTGATGTTTCAGTTCAAGTCCAAATCTCACTTCCTGTTTCACAGGAAAGAAGTAGAAGCAGTCAGGAGAAACTTCTCCTGGGATACCACTACCAGATTACTCACATAAATTCCCATCTTCTCTGTCTCCTTACCGTAGATGAACCATCGGTCCTCCTCCATAAAGCCAACTCCCTCATTTGTGCTTTCACTTCCACTCCTCCCACTTACTCAACAATCTTCTCCCAACAACCTCTGCTCTCTCCTGCAATTCCAGTTTTCTGTGTTGAATCACTCCTATGAGCATAAAAATGTACTATTATTTTTCTAAACTCAAGAAGCATACAAACAATGCAAAAATATCTTTTTTCACCCAGCTTCTTTCTCCTCCATTACTCCATTCTTTCTTACTAAGAAAAATGCTAATCAAAACTTCAGTGAAAAGAAAACCTTTCGTGAGATTTTTTTCTCTTTCTACATTTGCAAAAATCAGATCTTTGTAGCATATTCTATAGACAGGACTTGTGAAAAAAATCTCTTATATGTTGCCGGCAGAAATGTAAAATGGGTTTTTTATATCCCCAACTTCTGTGTAGGGAAATCCATCAATGTGTATCAAACTACAGATGACTTACTCTTCAATACATAATCTCAGAGAATCAATTCGAGAGATTGGAGAGAAATAGCTGCATATACAAAATGACATCACATATATCTCTTGTTAACTTAAAAATGCAAGTGTGGGGGCGCCTGGTTTGCTCAGTGGGTTAAAGCCTCTGCCTTCGGCTCGGGTCATGATCCCAGGGTCCTGGGATCAAGCCCCGCATCGGGCTCTCTGCTCAGCGGGGAGCCTGCTTCCTCCTCTCTCTCTGCCTGCCTCTCTGCCTCCTTGTGATCTCTGTCTGTCAAATAAATAAATAAATATTAAAAAAAATGCAAGTGTGGTGTAATTTTTAAAGCTTCTGACATTTATAAAAATATGTATTTGTGGGGCACCTGGCTGGCTCAGTCTATAAAGCATGCAAGTCTTGATCTTGGGCTAATGAGTTCAAGGCCCATATTTGGCATAGAGATTACTTAGTTTAAAAAAAGGGGCGGGGGGACAAAGTATATTTGCGTGAGTTTGCATAAAGAAACTTAAGTAAGAAGTAACAAAAATACTCCTAGATGATAGGCTGGGGAATTATGGGGAAAAATCTGTTGTGATAATTTCCATTCTTTTCTATTTTAAGCTCTCACATTTACATAAAATATGAAATGATAATTTTTCTCAAATCATGTGTTATACTTTATCTGGGACCAGAAAAAGTCATGAATATACAGTACTCACTAAATCGTGTTTTTTAGTACTTGCTAAAGTTTTAAATTTTATTTCGCCATAAAATGATTTTTAAAATTCTGTTCCTAGATCCATATTTATTCTCTTGGAATGACTTTGTACTGGGGGGCTGATCACGAAGTGCCTCAGAGCCAAGTAAGTCAAATTATCACATCTGTACATCTTTTTAGAAAGCTCTTCCTTATATTTTTATGTTCTACAGCATGTTATGAGTCATACCAGCATTCCTATGCTATTTGTTCACATTAATAATGTCATACTGTCAATTAAATTATAAAGTACTAAAGGCACTATTGTTCTCAGAATGTTCTTAGAATTATAGCAGTTACTATCTACATACAATTTAGTCTGTGAAGTGTAGTGGCCTCTTCAAAAATTATAGCAAGAGAAATGGGAGTCCACTGTATTTTTTCTAATGTAATGACTGATAAGAGGGATTCTAAATGTTGATGATTCATTCTTGAACTAAAGTGATAATGTTTTTTGATGCAGACACATAGGAATAGTAGTTCTAACTATGTCTCAAAATACAGTTTATACTTACTACATTTTTTTCCTTAATGCTTCAAAATCGTACTTCACTAAGCCTATGGCAACAGACACTGACATTAAAGCAACACTTTCTGAAGTTTTGGGTTCTGATGACCTTTGGGCTGTTTCTAGTTCTTATTTTCTAAAATAAGAGATTCCTGAAGACCCAATGTAAAAATAATAATAACTTGAAGTTGAAAATTTAAAAATAGCTATATTTCATCAAAGCAAAGATGTAACATACAGAATTACGTTTTATTTTAGGCATGTAGAAGTCAAAACCAAGAATAACTAGGTATAAGGGTTGTTTTGGTCTGTTTTATCAAATTAAGAAGTAATAGGCATTTTAGGCTTTTAGTCTAAAATTCAGACATCCTAAGATCCATGAGAGATGGATGACATCTTCAACTTGGTTTGGTCTCATTTTGTATCATGAAAAATACTGTGATTTACTCTCTCTCCTCAGTTCCAAGTTTATAAATATAGGTGAAAAAATTAAATTATTACTAATATTGGTGTCCTATATTGTACAACCTAACTTAGTGTAAAATGTGATCACAGCCTATGATTAATACTTTATACTCTTCAGAGAGCCAAAAATTAAGTAAATATCAATAATGTATAAATTGGAATGGAAGTATAAACTTTAACATATCTTGCTATCAGAAATCACAATATTTTACAAATATGTAATACCATTTCAGAAGTATTAAGCCCCTGTCTTGTGTCAGACACTGTACTAGACACTTGGAATGTAATGGCCCAGCCCTGTGGGGTACATCGATGAGTACAGGCATAAAAATAGCCAATTATAACAGTGTGTGAATGCTATGGTAGGAAAATGGGGGGTGCTGTGGAAAACCAGAGTTGGAGCCTCTAACTACACATTGAGGGTTAGGATGAGTTTACTGAAGGGCATTGCATCCAAGCTGAGATCTAAAGGATGACATAACACCCAAATGGATGAGAAGTGGAAAGGAAGGGTCACAGGAAGAGCATGCTTCATCAAAATGGTTGTACCGGTTTAAACTCCCACCAACAATGCTTTTCTCTTATCAGTACTTCAAATTTTCAGTCTTTTTCTTTTTAGCCTTTCTGTTGAGTTGTGTAGTGGCTCTTTTTTGGTTTTAATTGCATTTTTTAGTATACTTATTGGACATTTGGATAGAATATTCTACAAATATGTCACTAATTAAAAAATCTTATATTACAGTTTCTGTTTCACCAGCGTAAAGAGAACTTATATATAAATGATCTTAAGTCATGTAGTATTTGAAGTCTAAGTTATCATCAGTGTCAAATTATATTGAATATATTACATGTTTTTGATTGTTAGGAAATCATTTATTCACCCAAAATGTGCGTACACATTCACATTCACATAACTGCTTACCAAAAGACTTGAATAACTGAGGAATTCCATTTCTTTATCATACAAAAAAAAATAACAAAACACTGAGTTTTCTGTAATACTTCCTATCTTGGGAGAGTTATGTTAACCATCTTCTGCTAATAATTTTTTTGAGTTATGAAAATATATATATATATAAAATATATATGCTGCTAGACAAGGAGTTCCTTTCCTTCAAGTATTTGAAGTATGTTTGGTCTGGTTCCTCTGACTCCTGAAATAGCTTGTCTCATGTTAGAGAAGATTTACACACACTTTTCAAAGTGGCTTTTCCTTTCTTTATATTCAGCCTATCAAGCTTGGGGATCATCTCAACAGCATCCTGCTTGGAATGTGTGAAGACGTTATTTACGCTCGAGTTTCTGTTCGGACCGTTCTGGATGCTTGCAGTGCCCACATCAGAAATAGCAATTGTGCACCTTCATTTTCCTATGTGAAGCAGTTGGTAAAACTGGTTCTGGGAAATCTTTCTGGGGTAAGCTACAGTTTCAACTGGTACATATAGTCATATTTTAAAATTTAGCAGAACTCTCTTTAAAGATACTATAGGCAGCATTTTCTCAAGGAAGACTAGGAACAATACTTTAAATTCCTTGTTCTAATGTTAATTGTTCACTTGAAACAGGACTTAAAATTTAGAAGCCCAATGCAATAACTTAATCTCTTAGATTTCATGAGAATTTGTCCTTTTTTTAGAACATGTTAGAGCTGAAAATGTCTGCTCTTGCCTCCTTTCTTTTTTTTTTATTAAGTTATGTTAGTCCCCATACAGTATATCATTAGTTTTTGATGTAGTGTTCCATGATTCATTGTTTGTGTAGAACACCAAGTGCTCCATGCAATCTGTGCCCTCCTTAATACCCATCACTAGGCTCACCCATCCCACTATTCCCCTCCCTTCTAAAATCCTCAGTTTGTTTCCCAGAGCCTATAGTCTCTTGTGGTTCATCTCCCACTCCAATTCCCACCCCCCTTCATTTTTCCCTTTCTTCTCCTAATGTACTCCATGCTATCCCTTATGTTCCACAAATAAGTGAAACCATATGATAATTGACTTTCTCTGCTTGACTTATTTCACTCAGCATCATCTCCTCCAGTCCCATCCATGTTGATGCAAAAGTTGGGTACTCATCCTTTCTAATGGCTAAGTAATATTCCACTGTGTATATGGACCACATCATCTTTATCCATTCGTCTGTTGAAGGGCATCTCAGCTCTTTCCACAGTTTGGCTATTGTGGACATTACTCCTATGAACATTGGGGTACTTATGGCCCTTCTTTTCACTACATCTGTATTTTGGGGGTAAATACCCCAGTAGTGCAATTGCTGGGTCAGAGGATAGCTCTATTTTTAATTTTTTGAGGAACCTCCACACTGCTTTCCAAAGTGGCTGCACCAACTTGGATTCCCACCAACAGTGTAAGAGGGTTCCCCTTTCTCCACAACTTCTCCAACACTTGTTTTTTCTTGCCTTGTCAATTTTTGCCATTCTAACTGGTGTAAGGTGGTATCTCGATGTGGTTTTGATTTGAATTTCCCTGATGGCTAATGATGATGAACATTTTTTTATGTCTGTTAGCCATTTGTATGTCTTCTTCGGAGAATTGTCTGTTCATGTCTTCTACCCATTTTTTGACTTGATTATTTGTTTTTTTAGGTGTTTTTGAGTAGTTCTTTATAGATCTTAGATATCAGCCCTTTGTCTATAGTGTCATGTGCAAATAACTTCTCCCATTCCGTGGGTTGCCTCTTTGTTTTGTTGAAAGCTTTTTATCTTGATGAAATCCCAAAAGTTCATTTTCACTTTTGTTTCCCTCGCTTTTGGAGACATGTCTTGAAAGAAGTTGCTATGGCCGATGTCGAAGAGGTTACTGCCTATGTTCTTTTAGGATTTTGATGGATTCCAGTCTCACATTGAGGTCTTTCATCCATTTTAAGTTTATCTTTGTGTATAGGGTAAGAGAATGGTTGAGTTTCATTCTTGTGTACATAGTTGGCCAATCTTCCCAGCACCATTTATTGAAGAGACTTTTTTTCCATTGGATATTTTTTTCTGCTTTGTCGAAGATTAGTTGACCATAGAGTTGCTGAGGGTATCACATTGCCTGATTTCAAGCTATATTACAAAGCTGTGATCATCAAGACAGCATGGTACTGTTGGGGTCCATTATCAAAGGAACGAGACTGAGACAAAGTGAAAGTTATGCAAAGCTTTATTCTCTGCCAAGTATTAGAAGTCAGTCTGACCAGCCAAGGCTGTCTCTGAAGAGGGCGACCACCCCCAGCTTACAGGCTCAAGAATCGACTGACCGGTCAGGGCCGCCTCTAAAGAGAGCGACCCCTCCCAATCTTACAGGCTACCTTTTATTGGGTAAAACTGCAACTCATATCTTGGTATCTCAACCCACTGGGTTTATGTGTTTCTTGCTGATTGGCTAGTTCCATCTGGTCTGGTGACTTGTTATTCAAGATTACCCCATACCAGGAACTGTTACAAACAGTACTTTCCAGGAAGGCTTAGTCAGTTAACATATTCAGTGTGAATAATAAGATGGTCGTCCTTCCCAAGATGGAGTCATTTTGGTTTGGGCAAGACCTTCTCACTGTTACAAACAGTACTTCGTACTGATTAGATGTCTCCATCTGGCCTGACTCGCCCTTGTATTATGGGCTCTGTTATCAGGAACCAGCTGACTACATTTTACTGGTTTCCTGGACTTGCTTTTAAGTAAGTTTCTCAGGGGGGCCGGGTCAATTTTAAGTTTACTGCACAAACAACAAAATGGCTATTTAACCAAAATGGAGTCGCTCTGGTTAAATAGACCCTTACAGTACTGGCACAAAAATAGACACATAGATCAGTGAAACAGAGTAGAGAGCCCAGATATGGACTCTTGCTTCCTTTCTTACATCATAAGGCGCTTCCAGCAAGTGGTCCTGTCTATTGTGAAAAATACATTGACATACAAAACGGGTTTTAGCATTAATAATGCACTTTCTGTTACTTTATACACCTTTCTTGGCCACTTATTTGTCTGGATCCCTTAAGTATTCCCAAAACTCTCCCCATCTTCTATGGATACTGTCATCTGCTGTGTAGGAGATGATATATGCTTGTATCCCCACAAGATTGCCCCAAGACCTGGACTCTCTCATTCTCTCCCTTGCCATAGGTAAGAAAAATCCCAAGAACAACAAACCCTGTATCTGTAGTCCTATCTCTGCAAATCATGTGTAATAGTAATACTTTATCTGGGACAAAAAGACATGAATATGCAGCACTTGGATACTCCTTGGTTTTTGATATCTGATCTAGATCCAAACTTTTTCTGCTCTTAAGCTTTAGAGTTGTGGTACCTGAGTGAGGTCCATCTTTCTGTGAACTACAATTTGCCACTGTCACTTAGTGTTCTTGATGGCTTCTTACTTGTAAGTTTTGCTCTCTTAACCAGGATGTTGTATGGCTGGCAGGGGTATATCTGCATTCCATGCAGTTTGCTAGTTGACAAGAAACAGGCTTATAGATTCTTCCAGGCAAATAGTTTGTAAACTGTACCCTGTGCAGCCTTGGTACTTCTATGAAAGGAATATGGGTAGTAGAGGCTGAATGAATGGGTTCTTGCCTGCTTGTTTCTCCTCCTTAACTAGAGCTGCTCCAGTCTTAATTTACTTATTTGTTTATATTCCTGCATCTGATTTTTTTTTTTTTTAAACAAAGGTGAAACTACGAAAAAGCTATGAAAGCCACCTATCCAGAGCAAAGTTTCCTACGTATTATCAAATACAGTTTTGTTTTTAAAATTCTTTTGTGATCGGGGTAACTGGGTGGCTTAGTGGGTTAAGCCTCTGCCTTGGGCTCAGGTCGTGATCTCAGGGTCCTGGGATCGAGCCCTGCATCAGGCTCTCTGCTCTGCGGGGAGCCTGCTTCCCTTCCTCTCTCTCTGCCTGCCTCTCTGCCTACTTGTGATCTCTGTCTGTCAAATAAATAAATAAATAAAATCTTTAAAAAAAATTCTTTTTTGATCAAATAAGTTTGAGGAAAACCTGTATAAGAGTAATTAAAATGTATTTTCACTGCAGAATTTCTCAGAGCCTTTAATACACTAGACTGTATTACTCACCTTCAAGAGTGATGCACACGTAGATAAAACATTCCCCAAACTTATTTGGGTCTCTCTCTTTTTTTTCTTTTTTACCGATTTTCTCATAATACTAATGTTCCATAAAACTTCCTTCAAGAAATAGTGATCTATACTAATTCCTTCACTTTTTAAATAAGGAAATTGAAACTCACAGAGTTTATGGGACACATATTTCCTATTAGTCCAGGGATCTTTCTATTTTACCACATCTCCTCTAAGACTTGTCTTGCTGATTTTATCCCTATGTAAAATTGCTGGAATTATTTTTTCTTCCTTCTTTCAATGAAGAAATAGTCCCCCTTGGAATTCTGTTGTCCTTCTAATAGTTGCCTGTATTAAATAAAAGATCTTCATCTCTTTACATGCAGTATTTAAGCCAGTTTATTACAGTAACTAAAATTGCTCGTCTAAATGTGAAACCTGTCTGGATACTACAGAAGGTACAACTTTGAATAAAATACTTGCTCTACCTTCTAGGAGCTCTTATTTAAAGTTCTACAACCATTTGCTTAATTATAAAATGCAGAGGAAGATATGAAAAGCAATACAGGAAGAATTTTTAAAGTTACGAAGTTTTGAGGGGAAGTATATAAGTTATGACTGCATTGAAAAATAGCGCTTTGAACTAGATCCAGTAGTCTGATAGAAGTAATCTAGGCAGAGGGAAGTAAGCCTGGATAAATGCTGTGAAATAGTCAAGAGCGGGATATATTTGAGGAACAGTATTAAGTCTGATATGGGGTGTGTTGTGGGATTGTTGAGTAGGAGAGAAGAATAGAAGGGTCAATCAGAGTTAGTATACGGATAGCCTGCCTTTCCAGAGGCAGATTTCTACTAAGAAGAAATAACATTGTTCCCCTCAGCTTTCCGTTGCTCTTGCTAGACTCCTGGTCATCATCCAACAGACAGAGCTCCAACAGCTACCTTTTTTTTTTTCTTTTTAAATGTTTGTTTTATGCCAGGCACTGTGCTAAATGGCTTATGTGCTCTTCCACTTTTGCTTATCCTAACAGTCTTAGGTTACGAAAGATACTTTGACCCTCATTTTAGAGATAACAAAACTAAAGCTTAGAAAGATTAAATAATCTGCCCATGACCACACACTTCGTAAATTATAGACACAGTTGGAGCCCAGATCTCTCTGGCCCCAGAGCCCAAGCTGTTAGCCGTTTTGCTCCTCCGACACTGTTTTGCCTCCAGGAGCTAGGAGAATGATTTAGTCTTTTGCTCAGCGTGAAATTCATTTCAGGTGACCATCACTCTTATCTACCTAAAGTTAATCAGCGTAGAATGTAAAGTCTGCAGGCCAGCTTACTTGTCTTGGTTCTTCTACTGATTTAATATTACATATCTTTGACCTCGATTCCACTTATCCGTAAAATGGGAATAGTAACACATACCATCCACTCGTATTACTGAACAGTTGTGAAGATAATTATTTCAATGTTGAGGAGCTTCTTCAAGGTTCTTAGAAGTTTCCTTACTATTTATCTCTTTGTCAGCAGTACGCGGTTAGTAACCCTATCACACATGGGTTTTGAGGATTAAATAAAGTAAGTAAAGCCCCTAAAGCAGTGCCTGCTTTATAGTACTTGCTCAATAAATGACAGCTGTTATTAATAGTAGTGTCAATGCAGGCATTCCCAGATGCAGGATGTTCCTTATCTCTTCAGTTACTGACAACATAGTTCAATACACTACAAATACCATTTAATTTAAAGGATGACATCATTCCAGAAATATTTCCATTTAAGTCTTCTTATAAGTAGGGAACATAATACCTTGAATATACTACCTTAAACTACTACCATAAGTGGATTTTTAATCCATATTCAAACAAGTTTCACTAATGGAAGAATATTAAAATGATTGTATATCTATGTGTATAAACAAATATGTATGCATGCTCTTGATGCTAGACTTTAGTATCTCTTCATCATTATCTCTCCTTTGTTTATTTCGTTTATTTCTTTTTTTTTTAAAGATTTTATTTATTTATTCGAGAGAGAGAGAGTGAGAGAGAGCATGAGAGGGGAGAAGGTCAGAGGGAGAAGCAGACTCCCCATAAAGCTGAGAGCCCAATTTGGGACTCTATGCCTGGACTCCAGGATCATGACCTGAGCCGAAGGCAGTCGCTTAACCAACTGAGCCACCCGAGCGCCCTCCTTTGTTTATTTCTTGAAGCTTCTACTCGATCATCTAAATAAACCCAGTGTTCTAATTTTTCATCCCTTATGATGTGGAATTTGATCAAATTTGATACACTTTTATTTTGTTTTTTAAAGGTAATATGTTTTTTTCCATTAACACATTTTTTATGTTTCTAATTCCAGTATAGTTAACATACAGTGTTAGATTAGTTTCAGGTGTACAATATAGTGATTTAACAATTCTGTACATCATTACTCTGTGCTCAGTTGCTCATCATGATAAGTGTACTCTTAATCTTCTTTGCCTGTTTCACCCATCCCCTCACACACCTCCCCTCTGATATGCTTTATTTTATTAATGTTTTTTAAAAAGTTCTTTGTTAATTAATCCTCTTATGAAATATCTGCATAATCACCACAGATAAAGTCACTGCAGAATCTTTACTCATCTTCTGTTGTCCAATCTCCAGCTCACTACTAGACACTTCATTTCTTTTTGCCAGCACCAACATTGGCTTTTGCAGTCCCCCTGACTTTCTTCATTCTGTTCTTGTGTTTCTTTAGCTGTTTTCTTGAGGTATTTTTCTTCTCATATGGGCCATGTCTTGCAAGTCTGATTTGGGTTCATTTTTCTTTGCATAATCTACTGAATCATAAATCATGTCAAAGCCACTTGTCTTGCCACTACGAAAATGGGTTCTGAGTCCAAACACAAAGATGAAATCTGGTGTGGTTTTGTACATTTTGGCTGGCTTTTCCCGAATTTCTGTCTTAGGTACTGTTGCCTTTATGGAATGAAGAACATCAATGACCATTTGTTTCAGCTGAAGAAGTCAGTTGGTCCAAACTTCCTGGACTGGACAGTTACTGTGGCATTCATAATGGCAGCTGAGGTTCAAGCAGCTAGGGAGGAAAAAAGTGATTTTTTTTTTTTTTAAGATTTCATTTATTTATTTGACACACAGAGAGAGATCACAAGTAGGCAGAGAGGCAGGCGGAGAGAGAGGGGGAAGCAGGCTCCCTGCTGAGCCGAGAGCCTGATGCGGGACTCGATCTCGAGAACCTGAGATCATGACCTGAGCCGAAGGCAGAGGCTTAACCCACTGAGCCACCCAGGCACCCGATATGCTTAATTTTAAATGAGTACCCTCAGTTAAAGTAATTAAAGCCTAAGACTATTCAAGCATTGTGTTAAAAAGGATATTCAAAAGATCATTGATTTAAATTTAATTATCATCTCTCAATATGTCCATTTGGCTTAAAGCATTTCAAAAATGTAATTTCTGGCAGGAAAAATCTAGAAAATTACTTTTGAAAATAATTTAAGTCAATACCCTCAGTGCTTAGTTATAATCAGGAGAAAGTTTATTATATCAGAATTAATGTGTTTTTAAAATTATAATAGAACTTGAGCGATTAACATAGTTATCAGACAGAAGAAGACTCCTCTAGTTTATTGTTTTCAGATGGAGCTCATTTTAATTACTTCGGTTCAGCTAACTTTGTTTCCTAGTTAGTAAATAATTTTCTGTCTTGTCTTTCATTTCCTGAAGATGGATTGGCCAGAACTGAGCTACATAAATCCTGTGAAGAAAAACAAATTAAGAATAGCAAATGTGGAGTGTTTTACTTAACACTACTCTTTAAAAATTGTCTAACTGGTGTCATTCTGTAGATAATCACCATGAAAATGAAGGGGAGATTCTTTTGTCAAATTTGATTTTTTATTACTGTGTACAGACGGATCAACTTTCCCATAACAATGAACAAAAGCCTGATCGAAGTCAAGCTATTCGAGACCGATTGAGAGGAAAAGGATTACCAACAGGTAAGAGTATATTAGTAGGAAATCTTTAAGTTTTAACCTTATTTCATTGTTTCTTTTAATGAAATCATACTTACCTGGCTTTGAAATCTGATAATTGTGACCATAATTAGAACATAAGTATGCAAGGTGGAGACAAGGAACAGACAAGAGCACTAACTGTATTAATATAGAAACCCATTAAAATTATGCAAAAAACATTACTAAGACAGAACTCCCACAGTAAATCATTTCCTTTCCAATATTATTACAGTAATAACATTTATTTACTTTATCATCTGTGTCATGGAATTTTATATTAAAAATATATTTTAAAGCAAGGTGAAACAGTACTGAATCAAAGTTTCAGAAAGCAACATTATTTTTGCTGCCATTTTCTATTCTAGTTCTGTCTCTCTCTTTTTTTTTTTTGATGGGAACCAATGACCCTCTAAGTTAATTTTAGAACTCTCTCTATATTTGTGTGTATATAGAGAGAGGCCCAAGTATAGTAAGGAAATAAATGTATAGACACATCTTCTTGTAGGGAATAATATTTCCCTTTTTAAAATTATTATGATGTTCAGTTAGCCAACATAGAGTAAATCATTAGTTGTTTGTTTGTTTGTTTGTTTTACATCATTAGTTTCTGATGTAGTGTTTAACAATTCATTAGTTGCATGTAACACCCAGTGCTCATCATAACACATGCCCTTGCTTTCCCTTTAAAGATTTGAGATATGCTATAGTGGGAACCTTGGTGCCAAGAAGAGCAGCACTTTGTTAATCCATCAAATTTTCAGTCAGACTCCTGTTTTAAAATTGAGTAATAGAAAATTATAGTTAAATGCCAATAGCAAGTAGAAAGTTTTTTTTCAAGGAGACATAATGAGCATTTTAATAAGTGAATTAGATTTCAATGATTTCTGTTTCTCTTATTTATCATGTTTCTAATTTCTTACTCCCTTCCACCAATCCTTCTCCCTCCCTCCCTCTCTGTCCGTGTCTCCATTCCTCTCTCCCTTCCTTCCTTATTTCTCTTCCTGTTCGTTACTTACTTTCTGGAATTTCCTTCTATATTTTCCTAATATCATTAAATGGCCATGGTATGGAATTGAAGTTGGTTTGCTTGTTTGTTATTTGTTGAGTTAGTAACAATAATATTATATTATTGATTATTAATTTTTAAATATGCTTCATTTTTTCCTAAAAATCAGAAATGTTGCTATATATATGAGACCCCCATTTTATCCATATCCAACATAAATTTTATAGAAAAGAAAAAAAATTACTCTGCTATATTTAGTTTACCAAATTTTAAAGACTCAAGTGTTAACAGACTATTTTCTTACTGTAACAACAAATATATCAGAAGTTTTCAACCAAATTATTAATGCCTTTTGTGATTTTTTACAATATTAAGAAATATTTAATATTATTGTCTAATAGCTCTTGAGAATTCTTTTGACTAACGGACTATCCAAATGCAGATAATCTAGAACTGACACAAGTAACTTTAAAAATTTAACAGAGAAATCTGTAAATGGACTGTCCATTGATTTTATTTTCTAATAGTCCTATCCCTTTATTGGAGAGTTACATCTTCCCTATATCGAAACTCAAGGAAATTTGTAAGGAATTACAATTTGTCATTCAAGATACACCAGATTTTGTTTATATTTACATTTTGGGTAGAATTGGAGGTCCTTACACTTAATAGCCTTTTTGAGATCAAGTGTAATACAAGAGAATTCTTAAATTCTTCTTAGGCATTGCTTTCCACAGTAGTACTGCTCAAGGGCGGTCTTAATTTGCCTTCAACACATGTATAAAACCACATCTCAAAGACCAAATTGACATAATGTACTAATTATACTTATTTAAGACAAGCAATTAGCAGCTAATAGTCAGTGGCTTATACTAATGTAATATAAAAACCTTAAGATTAAAAAAATGGACTTGTGAAGAAGAAATATTTTTTAGGACCCAAATGTTAGTTTTGGGCAGTGCAGTTCTTCTCCATCAGTGGTCACTTATAACAAAGAGCCTTGTTAAACTACATCAGTATGAAAGCATTCTCTTTGCAAACCAACCTGAAACCTGTATGTACTGATAGCTTTAGTTTATTAGGCTCCTGGCCGTAGTTTTCAATAAAGAAGTTGTCAAAATGGGCATTGAGATACAGAATTAAGTTAAAAGAAGTAAACAATTTTAGGGATAATGTGTTGTGTCTAAGTGATTTGATTCTTCAACTGAAACTTAACAATAACATTTTTTTATCTACGAGTCAATGACCTTGAAAGGTCTCTCTTTATATCTTACCTCTCAGATCTGTTAACAAAAGCAAAGGCCTAAACTTGCAGGCTGTCTGCCCCCATTTTGTTATTTTATACTGCCAATGCTGATAAAATGGCTTCACTCAGCAAAAAGAAATCAAACATTTCCTGCCAAGCTTAAGGCGGAAACCTACACCATGATCAGATCAGCATGATAGTGCTTCAGAACTTGGGTGTATTGACAATATCATGTTTCTTTTTTGTGTGTACTTGAACACACTTGTGAGGACAGATGGGGAATCAGGAAACCTCTTTTAATACTGAAATGTCATTTTGAAGTTAGCTTCTAAGAGATGCTTAAGTCTTTTGAGTCTTATATGAGGGGAAAGGTGAATGATGATATCCAATTAAAGCTGATGTTAATCAAACTTAACAAATATAGTTAAAATGTACTTTACAAGGGAGATTTTTTTCAATTTGAAATAAACGGGATATGTCCTATTATGAAGACTTTTTATGTTCTTAAAATATTTTATTTTTATTTATTTTTCTCTTATTTAGTTTTTAGCAAGCTATGTATTCTCCAAAAGGAGAATGTTTATGGTTTGATTTTCTATTTGGATACTTGTAATTGTATATAATCTAATGTTGTTTGTAAACTCTCTTTGAACTCAGAGCCTTTTCAAGAGATGTAAAATCCACCTATAGTCACCGGTTATCCTGTTTTGAGTAATTTGATTTTTTAAGTAATAGGATCTTAAACTTTTGTAGGAGATCTTTTGATTTCTGGTTTCATGATTTCCTCTCAAAAGAACTTTTAAATTCCCCCTGGGTAGATAATGATATGCTGAGGAAAATAAAACAAAAACAAAAAGGAGGTGGAATTTAGAATTTTATGTTGCCCTTGTTCAGAAGAGCTCATTATATTTCATTGGGTGTTAGTACATTTACCCTGTCATCTTTAAGAAGAAGGTATAATAAGTAATGTCCGCAGCATCGTAGATGAAGGAAATGAGAAATATGGAAGTTAAGTGGCTTGCCCAACCTCATGGATTGAGTTTGGTAAAGTTAGAATTAAAACCCAGGTGTTTTAACAGTAATCTTTCTGGTAGATTACGCTACCTAAATTGGGTTTAAAAGGTTTCCAAAAGTTATGTAATAATCCATTCTATAAGCATTGTTTTGGAATGTCTTTAATCAAGAACTAGAAATACAGAAACAGGTAAGACATGGTTTCTTATGTAACTGTTCCAGTTGGGAGTGGAGTGAGGAAACAAGTGGGAGTGATGACAGATATCTAATATAACAGATAATTTTAAAATCGTGAAAGAAATGTCCTGAGAGAGGGCCAGCATGCTCTGTGAGTATAGTGGAAGGAGCTAGTAACTCTCCCAGGATGAGGAAATATTAAAGAAGTTTCTACCTGAAACCCTTTAAGAGTCATTCCAGTGGCATTGCCTTCAAAAATAACATTAACTTCCTGTGATCAAAATGGGTAGTGAGCACAGCTATTAGATGTACTTAATGATTTCAGTGCTGTTTATTGCCTCTTAAGTAAAATAATAAAAATAGCTGAGCACATGTTCAGAAAGATTTGGAAAGCAGGTGTAGAAATTGCATTTTATCTAGTCTCAAATGAAGTTAGTAAGTAAGGAGCACTGGTACTAGCAACAGTATATGGTTTTCACTGGTCTAGCAGCCTATGCACCTGATAAAATGAGCCTAGAATTCCTATTTCTCCTCATTTAAAGAGCCATATTCTATAGCTGAGCTCTCATTTTTAGTTCCCAGATTAGTGAAACTTTTTCAGTAGTACTTTAGCAATATAAGGCAACCATGATGATATGTGATGCTATATATATTTTATCCACTTGTGATGTGTTAATCATGCAATTCCATATCCAGATGTACAGCTGAAGATAGGATCACTGATAGGACAAAATGCATTGAGAGCCAGTTAAGAATATGTGATTTAAAAAGGGTGTGCTTATACAAGCCAAAATCCACATCTCTGTTGCCTAGATAAAGGTATGTCTCCTTTTTCATCCAAAAAAGCAAACACAACAATGAATCTTGGAACACTGAAAAAAATAAATAAATAAAATTACCAAAAAAGGTGGGGGGGGCAAACAAAAACAGTCCTAAGATATTAGACCCACTGGAAAAAGCACTTAGCTCCAAATGTCTCTTTCCTTTTTTATTTTTTCTATTATAAATTTTTTATTTCAACTAGAAGTACAATCGCTCAGGGGTAGAAAAGCACATCATGTTGTAACTACAAAAACAGTCACATCATGTTGTAACTACATTAAAAAACGGTGCTATAAATGGAACTGCCTGGCTTAGACCCATATACATGTGTCTGCACAGTCTATATGGAATCTGCACAAAGAAATGTCTTCTCTCCCTTTGCTCCAGTTAATTGTTCTTGTATGTAAGTTGCTTTTTATTCCAGTGTATCTACAGTGGTGAAATCACAAGGCCAGCCATGTAGCCAAAAGTCACTCCAAGTGTACAGGAGATGGGCCGTATCTGCGACAGTCTTTCCCAATTGAGTGGACTAGAAAAGGCTCCAAGCCATGTTCCTATAGAGCTAGAAATTGTAATGATCTGAACACTGTTATCCCAAGTGGTGACTCCATTTCTACTGAAAATTCTTAGCCGTGCTTTGATGTTTGGTTCTAACAAACATGAAAAAGGTACAGTAGTAAAAGTAGACAAACTAACTGCAAATGAAAATGTTTCCACCACCAACTCTGTGAGTGGTGCTCCATGTAGAACAAAATTTATGTGAAAGAAGAAACATCACATAAGAAATTAGATACAGCATTTCAAAAATCTGGTCATCTTGTATGATAATGAACTTCTTTTAGTGGATGTATTTGGTTTCACTACTAAATATAATACTAGCTTCACGG
This sequence comes from Enhydra lutris kenyoni, assembly GCF_002288905.1. Lineage (NCBI taxonomy): Eukaryota > Metazoa > Chordata > Mammalia > Carnivora > Mustelidae > Enhydra > Enhydra lutris. Next base: position 42,047,195 of record NW_019154087.1, on the reverse strand, counting down.
CAGTTACAAAAGCAGAACAGATGCCCAACCATGTCAAGTGTGTTTCCAATATTGAAAAGTTCTCTAAGAAGAATGATGGACTGAAGATGCTTAGGATAATTGAAAATCTGCATAAAAGATGGGTATGCAGAAGCCTGGGTGGCTCAGTGGGTTAAGCCGCTGCCTTCGGCTCGGGTCATGATCTCAGGGTCCTGGGATCGAGTCCCGCATCGGGCTCTCTGCTCGGCGGGGAGCCTGCTTCCCTCTCTCTCTCTCTCTCTCTGCCTCTGCCTGCCTCTCTGTCTACTTGTGATCTCTCTCTCTCTGTCAAATAAATAAATAAATAAAATCTTAAAAAAAAAAAAAAGATGGGTATGCAGTAGTCTCTTGCTATCAGTTATCTTTCACAGTGTTTTGAGAGGCTGTTTAACTCTCCTGCCTGTGGAAGAAAAGCAGGGGTTACTGCCTCCCACCATTAGGTATGACTGGCTTCCCTGACCCTTAGGCAGGTGCAGGCCTGTGAGACCCAAACTTCTCTTTCCTACCACTACCTTTTTCTTTCTTCAAAAGTGATCCACACTCAATTTCTCCCTTTAATGCTTTTGTGGCTCAGAGCTCTTAGAATTTTACTTTAGACCATGTCTAACAGGTATATACTTATCTCTGAACTTTGTTTCACACCTCCACAATTTTTTGCCCATTTTCCCAGGAGTATCAATCCCTCCCAACCCCTTCTCTCTCTCACACTCCTCTTCCTATTTACCCATTCCTTTGTTTATTTTATTGGCTACTAGAAGAGACCTTATTATGTTTAAAAATCTTTTATAAATAATGGTTATGAAATTTTAAGCTGGCTATCATAATGGGATTTTCAGGCATGTAGAGCAAATTGAGAAATAGTTAAATTTGGCGTATTTTGTAGAAGCAGAATAGGAAGGTAGTGCAAACTTCTAAATGAATTATTTTCATTACAATTTTGTACTACCATACAGAGTCTAAAAATGGTAATGTTCTGAACTTTTCTTTTAACTTTCTGGACTTCCAATAAATAGGAATTGGAATATTTTTTATATCTATTAATTTGCATAAAGCAAAAGCTTAGCATTTATAGAGCAGTAGTTATCCAAGAGCCACCTTATTAGCAATTAGTTTTAAGTCTCATATGGCTGGTGAGAAGACATGGCTCTTTTAGGATACCATGGCCCATTAATATATTGTCAATAAATACTAATGACGTATAAGAGAATGATAAATCTACCTGCTAGGAATGGAATAGACTCATGATACACTTAGAAAATGATTATTTCAATAGTGGTTAGGGTAGGCCTCACTGTCATATTTCAAATAAAAGTATAGAATAAGAAAAACTAACCATGAGAAAGGTCTGGACCATTCAGGGCATAGAAAATTTTATGTATAAAGGTCCTAACATATAAGAGAACTTAACAGGAAAACCTGTGGCCTGGATGGAATAGAAGAAGTGGAGATGAGACTAAAAGATTCAAATGGCAGATCTGAAAGGAGTCTTAATTTTATTTTGAGTGTGATAGTATGCCTTTGAGACTTATTTAAAAGGGTGGTGACATCACGGAATATGTAGTTTGAGAAGATAACACTGGCTGCCGAGTAGAGAAGTAGTTGCGTGAAGAAAGAAGGGAGCCCTCTCCAGAAGCTGTTGCAGTTTTCTAGTCAAGTGATAATCTTAACTGAGAGTAGGGCGATGTCAGTGAAAAAGGAAATAATTACATGGAGTAAGATATCTTTGAGAAGTTAAATAGCCAGCACTTCTAATGGATTTGATACAAGCAATAAGGATGATGAAGGATTTCAGGATGGTGCACAAAACTGATGTTTTGAGCCATCAGTTAGGTAGTGATGCCACTTACTGAAACTGGGAAGATTGAAGTTGAGTGGACATCTCTGGATGTGGCAAGCAAAAAATAGTGTTAAGCATGTTCAGTTTGAGGTGCTTTTAGGATATACTCATAGAATTCTCAATTATATGAGATTGGAGCTCCCAGAAGATGTTGGTGCCAAGAATATCAACTTGGGAGTTATCAGTATATAGTTAATTAGCTTTGTTAGTAGATGAAATTATACAAAAAGAGAGTGAAAAGATAAGGTTCTGAAACTGATACCTGAGGAATTCCAACATTTAGATATCCTCCAATAGAGGAGGAAAAAGCAAAAACTAAGAATGAGCAGTCTAAGTAGGAGAATACTGGTCTTGTAAAGAGATGAAAGTACTTCATTAAGTAGCTGTCATCACCATCAGTTGTTGCTGAGAGATAAGTAAGATATAGATCAAAACATCTGTTGGATTTAGCAGTATGGAGGTCATTAGTTTTACGTAATGGAAGTTCCCAAGGTGTGGAGAAGTTGGAAATTGACTAAAGTCAGTAGAGTACTAATGGAAAATAAGAATTTGGTGACAAAGGGAGCTAGAAGGAAATGTAGTAACAGGGGAGAGATTTTGTTTATTATAGAGATACTAATGGGAATGACTCAACAGAGAAGGGGGTTAAGATTGAGGGCAGACATTAACCAAAGAAGTAAAATCTCTGGTAACATAAAAGGAAAGGGGGATTGGACACATTGGGAATTCGCCTTCAACTGGTAGAAAATTTCATCTTTTGAGACAAAAGAAAAGATAGACAGACACCAGTAGATGTATAAAATTAGCCATGGGAAAATGAGAAGCTTTCTTTTGACAGATTCTATTTTCTTGATGAAATATGGGACAAGATCATCAGAAAAGAAAAGACAGAATTAATGTGGGAAATTTGAAAAATGAGGAAAAGTGAAGCATTGTGGAGAGTGAGTGAAATTACTGTCAACACATTGATATTGAGGGTCCAAGGTGTTTGACTATGGATTTATGATGTTGCCAAAATCCTCATTTGTTGGATTTTCTTTAAGTTTTGGCTACTTTTTGGGAATCAAGGCAGTAAAAGAAGACAGACTGTTGAGCTCATCTATGGTTGTATGATCCTTAAGTCCTTTCAATTCTTATTTTTTACCTAATTTTCAAGAATATCTCTGTTCTCTATTTCTTAATAAAATCTTAAATTAATGAGTTTCAATATGAGGTTTGTTTAAGAATGTAATTTACTTCTAAAATACTATAACATAGATGTGTTTATCAGTTTTAAATTAGATTAGAAGCTAGAGTGTGACAATCTATGTCTAATTGTGGTGTGGTATATTCTCAGTGTTCTTTATATGACACGGCCCAAATATTGGTGTTATCCTTATCTGCACTTAAGTGGATCCATGTCCAGGGAAGATGAGTTGCAAGAAAAGCAAAATGTTTGAGTCTAATTTTCCAGTAAGAAATTATTTGTTGACCATTCTGAAATGAATTCGCTTTTCTAAGATTTTTAAGGTGAAATGTGGAGTCAGGGAATTAAAACTTATAGCTATCACCCTGAAGAGGAAATTGACTTATTCGGATGAATTACTAAGCAATTTATTACTACTAGGAAAGTTTTAGTCATTATTTTATATTGTATACATAGCAAATAAGTTATTAAGAGGGATCACAGAAGGTCAAACAGGAAATCTTCAGTGTTCGTGGGCTTTTGGGTTAGTAACTGAAGTATTTTTCTACATTTCTTTTCCTATAGTGGAGTCATATACATACATACATATACATATATATATATAATATACATATACAGTATACATATATATGATTTTTTGTGTTACTGACTCTGAATTCCAAAAATTAATTTCTGGTTGGACATTTTTGCTGTGTCTCAATGCATTTATAGACTGGTGCCATAAAACAAACTAGAATGCCTTACTGATTTTTAACTACATCAACACATAAGGACCAAAGAATAAAAGGAATTAGTACTTAATTCCAGTTGACAAATATTGATGCATTTATGTTTAAGAGTAAAGGCTATTTTTTTTCAAAGATTTTATTTATTTATTTGACAGAGAGAGATCACAAGTAGGCAGAGAGGCAGGCAGAGAGAGAGGAACAGAAGCAGGCTTCCTGCTGAGCAGAGAGCCCGATGCGGGGCTCGATCCCAGGACTCTGAGATCATGACCTGAGCCGAAGGCAGTGGCTTAACCCACTGAGCCACCCAGCGCCCCAAAAGACTTGTTTTAATACATGTTTTAAAGTATTAAAATAATTAAATAATAATTAAAATAATGCATGTTTTTTTTTTAACGATTTTATTTATTTGACAGAGAGAAATCACAAGTAGGCAGAGAGGCAGGCAGAGAGAGAGGAGGAAACAGGCTCCCCGCGGAGCAGAGAGCCCGATGCGGGGCTCGATCCCAGGACCCTGAGATCATGACCCGAGCCGAAGGCAGAGGCTTTAACCCACTGAGCCACCCAGGCGCCTCATAATGCATGTTTTAATACATGATGGTCTGCCCTGGAAAAATTAAGATTCTTACATAATTTGAACAATCAGATTATCTGGATTTCAAACAAATTTTCTGAAAACGTATTTAATCATAATAAAACTTTGATACTTAAGAATTCCAAATGCTGCGATCTTTTTTTCATCCAGAATATAGCAAGAATTCTGTTTCTTCTTTAAAAATATTTAAACAACCAGAACATACCAAGTCTTCATGTTGAAGTGATATGCAGTTGAATTATATCTTTAGAAGTTAAAGGAGTATACTCTACATTCTATTCATATCCCAAATCATTTCATGGATTAAATTAATATTCTGCCAAGCTGGATAGTATCAGAAACTTTCGCCTATTTTTTTTTCTTTGTCTATTTTTAAAAACCAAATAATTCACCTTTGATGAATATAAAATACTACTACTCAAAAAAGTAAGCTCAATACATTATTGTTTTCACTGGGTAAGAAACATTGGACTATGAAAAGTTATACAAACATAGCATCTCTTTCCACTTTCATTATTACTGCCATCCATTTCATCTCTGATCCTCCATTAGGAAGATTTAGGAAATTACCAGCACTTTCACTGTCAATAGTAAGGTTACATTCCAGTTATTTTCTAAAACTTCTGTGCATACATGATAGATTCTTATCATTCCAGGAAGAAGCACTACTTCTGATGTACTAGACATACACAAGTCTCCATTCTCTCATCAGACCTTTCTTAACAAAGGGCTTAGTAAATCTATGGGATTTCTGTCCATCAGAGACACACAAGATGAGGAAGATTATTTCAAGGACATTTCATCAGATAATAATTCCGGACACGAAGATTCTGAAAATGCCTGCTCCCCTTACCAGTTCAAAACTAGTGGCCCAGAAAAAAAAACTCTCCCTGGCATTGATGTGCTTCCCAAGAAGAAGATTTGGGTTTCATCCATGGACTTGCTTTGCACAGCCGACAGAGACTTTTCTGGGGAAACTGGTGGATTCCGACAGTATCTCCCTCAGGCAGTAACAGTGCGAACTTCAACTACTCCTAGAAAAAAGGAAGCAAGATACTCGGATGGAAGCATAGCCTTGGATATCTTTGGCCCTCAGAAAGTGGATCCAATGTTTCACATGAGAGAATTGCCCACTTCCTCAGCAATATCAAGTGCTTTGGACCGAATTCGAGAGAGACAAAAGAAACTTCACATTCTGAGAGAAGCCATGAATGTAGAAGGTCAGTAATTTTGTATGTGTTTGAGAGAGAATTGAAATGAAATATTTAAAATTGTGTTTTGAGATAAAGAAGGGTTATTAAACCATTCCACAAGTCTTATTTCCACTGCCAAAGCTTTATACCATGTTAGCCTCTTCTCTGTCAGTTTCTGTCCTCTCCACCAAAACCCTAATCAAACGACACTCCTCATCTCTAGTCGTCTCTAGTCATCTAGTCATCTCTAGTAAGCATCCCAGTCCAGGCATTGTATAGCACTTAAATATTTTGGGTAGCATGTTTTTAGATTGTAAGCTTCTCAAGGCAGGAGCAATGTTTTCTACTTGTTTTACTCCTCCACAGCACTGTGCATCTTGCACTCCCTCTCTTTTTTTTTTTTTAAGATTTTATTTATTTTTTTGACAGAGAGAGAGATCATAAGCTGACAGAGAGGCAGGCAGAGAGAAGGGGGGAAGCAGGCTCCCCGCCGAGCAGAGAGCCCAATACGGGGCTCAATCCCAGGACCCTGAGATCATGACCTGAGCCGAAGGTAGAGACTTAACCCACTGAGCCACCCAGGCACCCCCTGTATCTTGCACTCTCAAAAGAGGCTTCCCTACAGGACTGGTTAATGGGAATAAGAGGCAGTAATCCAAACCAGCAATTCTAGGGAGACAGAATAGCCTGGTAGGAGTGCATTGGCTCTCAGACCACCCACTTCAAAAAAGAAACATAGGGGACGCAACTCTTAGAGGACATAATTTGTTTGGTCTGGAATGAAGTTTTAAATCTATATTTTAGAAGTTATGGTGTGTAGGTTTATTGATTTAGAGGCAGACAGCCCAAGCTTGAATTATTTACTGCATCAGTAGCAGTGTGATCCTTTCTTCAGCAACTGGGCGCAATCCCTTCAAGGGTAAGTTACCCCATCTGTCAAAGGTGCTCAACAAAAGTAGATTCGGTAATGAATGTAAGGTGATTAACAAATCAAAGTATCACAATATGAGGATGAGGTGCATAAAAAACAACTTTATCGATGATAAATTCTTATTTGCAGAGCATAGCTCTAGTTCAAAAATACCTGATTGGTACATAAACCTCAATGTATTGAGTAGAATAAAATTATGTGTTAGACATGGATAGAGGCCTTTTTTAACATAAATAAATGGAAGAGAAAACAAAATTAGAATTATCAATCTAATCCTCTACATTTTTGAAGATTAAAATGTCTCAATGCATTTATAGACTGGTGCGTTGCCTTGTAGACAAACTTTGGGACATAGCTGAGAGAGAACTTTAAGGTGTTTCTAGTTAAACAAGAGTAGTGGCATAATAAAGGGTCGTATTCATTTTTAAGGCCATTGTTCCAGTGGAATATTTTTGATTTTTAAAGTGCTCTGCCACTGGTTTGTTCTGTTACTTAAGGTTAAGTTTAGCTCTGGACTGAACATAATCTACACATTGTGCTTTACTTCTAATAAAAGAAGCTTTGCTTCTTTTTTTCAATTCAGGAATTGCAAATTAGCAATGAATTTGAAATTATACAGGAAATTATTGAACACTTAATTGATATTACGGGTATGTATGTATGTGCATTTAAAGAAAACACTAGAGGCACCTGGGTGGCTCAGTTGGTTAAGTATCTGCCCTCGGCTCAAATCATGATCCCAAGGTCCTGGGATTGAGTCCCGCATTGGGCGCCCTGCTCAGGCAAAGAGCCTGCTTTTCCCAGTTGCTCTGCCTGCTACTCCGCTACTTGTGCTCTCTCTCTCTCTCTCTGTCAAATAAATAAGTAAAATCTTAATAAATAAATAAATATATGCGCTGCCGAAGTGAGCACTTAATAAATAAATAAATAAACACTAGCCAGCTTTATGAGATGATTGTATGTAATCTTGATCTGAAAACTTTCAAGGACAGAAAATAGCTTAGAAATTTGTTATATACATGATTTTACTGTTTAACTCTGATCAGTAAGTTTTTAGAGTTGAAAGGCAGAAAAGGCACTTTCTATAGCTTAAAGTCTTCTCTTCCATAAGTTGAACTTCATAATTACTTAATGTTGTACAACAACTAGCATATGAATAACAGCCTGACCTTCTTATGAACATGCCCTCGTAGAGAAGTTTATGTGAAGAATTTTTGCCCTTTGTGGGGGGAAAAAAAAAAAACAAACCCTTAATTATTCAAATAGATAAAACTGTGATAGTCTCAGAGTATAAATAGTGAAGCTACCTATTGATGTAGCTGTCTATTTCTAACATTTAAGAAATTGGGTAATTAACATGTGAATATTAAAAATTAAATCCTAATTTCTTATGTTCTCATGTGTGTGTTTTAAAAGATTATTTACTTCAGGGGTGCCTGGGTGGCTCGGTCGTTAAGTGTCTGCCTTCAGCTCAGGTCAGAGTCCCAGGGTTCTGGGATCGAGCCCCACATCAGGCTCCCTGCTTGGCGGGAGGCCTGCTTCTCCCTCTCCCACTCTCCCTCTCCCACTCCCCACTCTCTTACTGTGTCTCTCTCTGTCAAATAAATCTTTAAAAAATAAATAAATAAATAAAAGATTATTTATTTCATATTTGTTAAATTAATAGTTGTATGATTTAGTGAAGTCTGAGAAAATGTTATTTTTACAATTGAACTTAGGTTTGAGAGCTAAACAGTAAAGAAATCAGACAGTCATGGAAATATATTTAATGTGTAAAATTATGCTACACTAGTCTGATATACTTTGTTTGAATAGGTGATTTTTTTTTATTACATATAAAATGAGCAGTAAGCCAAAGTATCTCCTAGTTTCCATATGAGGCTTTTATCTTGTTAGGGAATGTGTGCAGGCACATGTGTTAAAGAAATTCAAATACACGAATTTGTTGACAACTTGTTTCCAAATATGCACATATATCTACAAAGATGATGTATAATGTTATTGACCTTATTTATTAAAATGGTAACTTGTTAAAAACCTTACTTCTAAATTTAGAAATTTTATATTCATTACAAGAGATTCAAGAAAAGAAGAAAAGGAAAAGATTTCTTTTTTTTATATCTGTGTATTTTTTTCTATATTAAAGTTCTGTTTTCCTTTTTTTTTTTAAGATTTTATTTATTTATTTGACAGACAGAGATCACAAGCAGGCAGAGAAGCAGGCAGAGAGAGAGGAGGAAGCAGGCTCCCTGCCTAGCAGAGAGCCCGATGTGGGGCTCAATCCCAGGATCCTGGGATCCTGACCTGAGCTGAAGGCAGAGGCTTTAACCGACTGAGCCGCCCAGGTGCCCCGAAAAGATTTCTTTTTAGAAATAAAATGTGCTTTAAATTGTTTGATACAGGACCATTTTCATCCTGAAATCTTTCTTTGCTATTGAAGTTTTCAAAAGCATTTGTTCTCACAAAGAACGTACTCATTTTTCCCAAAGTGTATTTTATAACCAAGTTAAACAAACACCTTGAAAATGTTGGTATATTATGGAAGTGCTTACACCATCTTAAATAAACTCCATTATTATATAATAACTTTAAAGTAGTAATAAGTTATATTTGCTTTAAACTAAAGGTATTCTTCAAAATGAATGTTGATGTTTGGAATTCAAAAGCAATAATTCTTAGTTATTTAGTTGAGTAATTTGCTGGTTTTATACTGTGCATATTCTAAAAGTGAAATAATTTGTTAGCTGTTCAAAGAAAAGCGCAGATTGTTAATATAAAGATTTTAGCTAGTATACAAAGAAGAAAAAAGTGGAAAACAATACAAATCCCATTTATCTCATTTAATTCTCATGAAAAGTAGGCTTCACTGGTCTATTTTATGTGTGAGAAATCAAGCAAAACAGTGGATATTGCTAATGACACATTTCTTTTTAAATACTCTTGTTTTAAGCCATTTAAAAATATTAATAGTGCTCTGTACAATTTTTGTGATCTTTAAATCTGGCAGTTGCTACTGGCTATCAGTAATTATAGAATTCTAGGCCTTGGAGTACATATTCCTGAGCTCATGAAGATTTAATAACTTACCCAAGACCACGTAACTAGTTAATGATAGCGTTTCCATCATTACGGGAAATTGTGGATTTCCATCTAGATTTCAGAGCTCTAGTCTAAGAATTTCCAAATCTCTGTTACTTCCTAATTTTTAAAAAGATGTGTTCCAATGTTCATTGGATTAATACAGCAACTGGAAGAAAAGTAACTGCCAAATTTTGGTTTGTCCTTTTAAGCATGCAAGGAGGCTCATTGAACTAATAGGGGAGACAGTTGTCTGGGATGCCTGGGTGGCTCAGTCAGTTCAGCATCTGACTCTTGATTTCAGCTCAGGGCATGACCTCAGGGTTGTGGGATTGATCACTGCATATAGCTGTGCACTCACCGCAGAGTCTGCTTCTCCCTTTCCCTCTGCTCCTCTTCCTGCTGTCTCTCTCTGTCCCGCTCCCTCTTTCTCTATCTCAAATAAATAAAATCTTTAAGAAAAAAAAAGAAAGACAGTTGTGTGCTTCAACCTCAAATGTATAGCCCTTTCCTTAGGCCATCCTCTTGAAAGGAGCCTTTTCCTAAATCATCTCTATAGCATTTCCTTAGCTGACAACATCAACCAGCCAGCTAACACAGGCAAGAGCAGAGTTTGGTACTAGAAGGAATCTGGATACTATTTAAACCAAAGCTCTCACTTTCAAAAGCCCAGAGTAGTCTAGGTTGCCAAAGGAGATACATAATTCGTAATTTATTACAGAGCTGTGTTTAGAATCCAGATCTCTTGAAACCCAGAGAAAGATTTTTTCCACTCTGCCGTTCTGATTTCAGGCAGAAACGAGATACATTTCAGATACGTTATTTGGAAAATTTTTTACTGACTGGAAGGTTGGGCATTTAGCTAACCAATTAACAAACCCCTTCAGTCTCTTCCTTAAAAAAATTATATAATTTTTAATACAGTAAAATGAGATAGTAAAGTGAAAACAAAAGGCTCAAATGAGGCAGTTTTTGTTCTTTCTGCAGCAAACCACACTGGATAGGGGTTAAGATGGAGCTCTATGATGTCTCATGCTCTATTGTGGTAGAGAGTATTTTAATGGAGCTTTCCTACAGTAGGATCTTGTAAGATGGTTATCCTATAGCCAATGAAATAAGGGTGTAAACTACTAAAGAGTAGTGGTGAACATTGAGTGTTCTGATTTCCTTGAGAACAAAATAAGAAAGGAACGGAAAAGACCCTAAGAAACTGTAGTTGAAGTTTAAAAATTATAAATATAAGACTATTTCTATACTTAGTTAGTACTTAATCTTTCAGATAGTTTTCTATATATAAAAAATAGTAAGGAAGGGGCAGGAAGAAACATAACAGGTTTATCTTGTGGAAACTAGTTGTAAAATTTAATGTGACTCTTTTTTTGCTTTATTCTTTTCATTTCACTGTTTTCACCCCAGCAGAGGACTATCCCAGTCTACTTTCTCCCTTTCTCTCTTGTTCCTAGTTTCTTTTTTCCACCTTTTTACTCCATCTCAAAATCTGATATATCGTGTTTTCTTATAGAAGTATCTGTCACCGTCTCTCTTGTATGTAATTACCGCACGCTCCCTATCTAACATTGCCGTGTGGGTTGGCAACACATTCCTGATTATGAGAGACTGACTTGGAGCCAGTACTGTCAGTATAGTATGAACAGCACTCCACACCCTGGGCGGGGACCATGAATAACATTTGGCTTCCAACAGTCAAAACTCCTCTGCATTCTGTATAAATACTAGAAGGGAATATGAAAAACAGATATAATTAAACCCTTCAAAAATGACCATGGTTAAATATTACTATGTAAGGGGTTTTAAGTCAATCTACTTTCCTTCAACCTTAACTATTGCTTAAAAACAACAGTGTTGTGACCTCTGGTCGAGCCTAGGTTTGCTATTCTGTGCCTGTGAATGCAGCTTAAACTCTGTGTTGTGCAACTAGAATATATAAACGCTCAAGTACGTGAGCCTGCGCTGATTACTGAGGCACCTTAATGTTTGTTTCATTGTCATGAGAAGATTGAATCTGAAAGTTCACGTGTTTTTATAGTTGCGTTTCAGAAAAACAAGGGGATGGGTTTATAAATACTACAGTTCAGCATGCAGGATACTTCTCGTGACATGTTATGAAGAGAGAAATTTTTCTTCAAAACTTAGCTCTCTTTTAAAATCCAAAACTGAGGCGCCTGGGTGGCTCAGTCAGTTAAACATCTGACTCTTGATTTCGGCTCAGGTCGTGATCTCAGTCCTGAGCTCAAGCCCCACATTCGCTCTGTGCTGGGCATGGAGCCTGCTTAAGATTCTTTCTCTCGGGTGCCTGGGTGACTCAGTGGGTTAAGCCGCTGCCTTTGGCTCAGGTCATGATCTCAGAGTCTTGGGATCGAGCCCCGCTTCAGGCTCTCTGCTCAGCGGGGAGCCTGCTTCCTCCTCTCTCTCTGCCTGCCTCTCTGCCTGTTTGTGATCTCTCTGTCAAATAAATAAATAAAATCTTTAAAAAAAAAAAAAAAAAAGATTCTTTCTCTCCCTCTCTGTCCGTACACCCCTCCCCACTTTCATGTGCTCTCCATCTCTCTTTCTCTGTGAAATAAATTAATTAATTAAAAAAAAAAAAACTTTCATTTATAGCCAGGTTCAGGAAGCCTTATCTCACCTTCCCAATGTAGGATGATGTCATATTTTCATTGAAATTTTTTGTTTTGAGGAGCTTGTTTCTCGTCATAAATATCAGAAATTTGACATGGTCTGGGGGTGCCTGGATGGCTCACTCAGTTAAGTGTCTGCCTTCAGCTCGGGTCATGATCCCAGGGTCCTAGGATCAAGCCCCAACTCTCGCTCCATGCTGAGTCGGGGGTTGCTTCTCCTTCTCCCTGTTCCCCTCCCCCTGCTTGTGCTCATTCACTCTCTCTCTCTCTCTCTCTCTCTCTCTCTGTCAAATGAATGAATAAATAAGATCTTTAAAGAAAAAAATAAAATAAGAAAGTTGGCATGGTCTAATTCATAGCTATGTCCTTAGTACCAACCACTATATCCTATGTGATGGTATTAATCTAAACTGAGTATTGCAATGTAGCTATTAATATTAAATATTTAGTAAGTGTTTTTTCAGATATGTGATATGACATTCTCTGATGAATTCTGTGTATTTAGGAGATATCCTACCTCCTTCTCCTGTGTTTTGTCCAAATCCAAGAAAGTCATAACCTTACCAACCCACATCAAATGCAGTCAACTTCCTTTAGAGCTCTGGACTCTGAAAGCTTTAGATGGGGCAGTGAAGTCACTATAACACAGGATCCTGGAGGATTCTAGAAGAGTGGTATAGCCAGCCCAGATGCAAGACACAGCCCAGATTGGTAGCTACTACATTATATAGATCGAGGGAACTGGAAACTTCATTCTTTCTGCTGCACAAATTTTACATCTATGAAGTAATTTGCAGGGCACAGCATTTCTCCATATATTTTTCCTCAGTTATGTATTTTTACCCTTGCATGAGTTCTGTTCCTCCTGATTAAAAATTTTATTGATCATGTCTAGCTCTCAAGGGATTTTAGAATATGTTCTATTCACATAGCATGTAGCATGATATAACATAGAATATAGTGGGCTCTAGTGAACATATAAAAGGAATAATCTTTATTCCCTAAAATGAATGCCCTGGAAAAAAGCAGAGAAAAATACTTCATATATGAAAACATAATGTTATTACTTTTGTTTCTTTGGTGTATTTGAAAATTGAAATATTTCATTAGGGTCATAAGCTTAAAAATGCAGAGTTTAAAAAATTTTTATAGTTATTTAGTTCCTGATGCTGCAGTTGTTTTGAGTCTCACTTTCTGCCTGTCACTTGTCTAAGCTTGAATATGTATCACTTGTAAATTATGTTTTTAGATTATAGTTTGTGCTGGCTTAGTTTGATTTTAATGTGAATATTGTAGACTTGAACATTTCCTCTGAAATAACTTTATGTAAGCTTAGAATATCATGTAAATCTCCATGATATGCTAAATATTAAAAGTATAGTGTTCATGATCACATACTATAGCTTTATATGTTTGAAGTGGTAAGTGTGATAAGTGGTGGTAGAAATTGTGACTCTAATTGCCAAAACTATGGCTAAATGCTCTAGCCTATTGAAAAGCCGTCTCTTATTGTTACTATGTAAGTGAAGTCGATAGGATATTAGGGCTGGAGTGATTTTTGTTTAAAGGATCAGATTATGGTTGAAGAATAATAAAATACCTCAGATTTTTATATCTTGTATTCTGACAAAAAAAATAGTATACTTTCAATTATGGTAAAATAGTGCTAGAAATGAAAAGATGTCTTCAATTATCAGAGTATGTATGATTACAAAATCTCTATAACTAGACTTCTCTCCAAATGTTAATGCTTTAAGCCATCCTTCTGTGGATCCTATTCTTCTCATTCTCTCTCCGCTAGTCTACAGAATGCTTTTGGAGAGAAATGTTCCTTTGTGTTCTATGTGTTTATATACATAGACTCACATACACCCAGTTTGGTGCTGCTTTTTTTGGCGACATGTATCGAGGCTGATTTTACGCTCGCATTTATTCTTCTGCACTCATTATTTCTACACTAAGATTCTTTCCCACAACTTCACTTTCCATATCTAAAAACTAAGTACTCATAGGAAATCAAAGAGAAGGAAATTGTCTAGTGAAATGAAGAATAATCATGACCCTAAATGGACCCCGGAACATTGATTTGTACAATGTAAACTTCATTTAAATATTTACTAACTGCGGAATTTGCAAGTCAACAAATCAGATACTGAATCTAATTCTGTCCCACAAAAGTCAAATACAGTTCTGCAATTATAATGGCGAAAGCTTAAAATTTTGCTGTTAAAATGTTAACATTGCAGTGAAGGTGGCCATATGTGCATTTTATAAAAAGAGTATTTGAATATTCTTAATAAGTCCATTTCACATGGTTCAAGAATTTTGGCATTCATAAAACTTTGTGTATACTATAAATACTTAGAAGCACTTCTTTGTTTAAAAAAATAGTCTGATACTTTTTAATTAAAATAGCAATCAGTAGATTTTGTTGTTCTGGAAGATGGGTATGTGAGGATGTATTGTGCTTTCTCTTTTTGTGTCTCTGTAGAAGTTTTCATAATAAAAATGGTTTTTTTTTTCCTTTTTTAATCATTCAGTTAAGACCCCATTCCTGGGCGCTTGGGTGGCTCAGTTGGTTAAGCAACTGCCTTTGGCTCAGGTCATGATCCCAGAGTCCCGGGATCGGGTCCCACATCGGGCTCCCAGCTCCATGGGGAGTTTGCTTCTCCCTCTGACCTTCTCCCCTCTCATGCTCTCTCTCACATAAATAAATAAAATCTTAAAAAAAAAGAAATACCCCATTCCTAGGATCTGGACCAAACCTAAAGTGCTTCTATTATACATTTAAATATAGATAGAAAACATATCTGTGATATCTGGATCCTTCAAAAAAAAAGAGACATCTATAATGTAAAGACAATGCATGGATAATTAGGGATCACCCTTCTTCTGCAGACCAGAACAGTGGACAAAATCTACTCTGGAACTAGTTAGTGTCTACTGGATGCCTTTAAGTAGGTCATCTCAGAAAACCAAGCAATGTTCTATCAGATCACTTGATCTGTAAGCATGCAAAATATGGCTCTCCATATACACCAATGCAAGATACACTCTTGGTAAAGTGTTCGTAATAATCTTATGTTTGCAGGGAATTTTGTAATAATTCTTGAAATGGTTAAATTTATTATTTAATTCAGAAATGGAAAGCCAATACTTACAAAGGCTAGCCTTTCTCCTAAGCATAACTGAGTAGTAAATAATGCCTGGGAATTTTAATCTGGCCATGCCCCTACATGAAAGGAACGTGGCTGACATTTTTAAAAGATACATTCCAGAATACAAGAAGCTTACAAAAGTGATTCCTACACTTTAATTAACACAGACTTCCACTCCTACCCCAGTCTTTGAAGAAGAAAAGAAAGCCTTCTGTTCCCTAGTAGTGCTGCAAATCTAGTCATCCTCGCCATGTTTCTGGAGTACCAGTGCCCCATTACTATAAAACAATAAGGCATCATATGTCAGTGCTCTCCCTCCCTGCAGGTGTGATGCTGAGAACATTTACAAACCAATAGTTCATCAAGGGAAAGTGAGTTATTGTTATGCATTTAAAAGGGGATAATCAATATTACATTAATTTGTCTCACAGAAGGAACCCAAGAATCGAAAAAAGGAAAGGGAACATGGACTCAGGAAATAATGTAAGAACAATAATGAAGCATCACCAAAGAACGGAAATTCAACTTAAAATTTATTTACTAACTTAACACCCACTTGGCAGAAATAGTTATAAAGCAGTAAATTCATGGGACACCTGGTTGGTTTGTTGGTTAAGCGTCTGCTTTTGGTTCAGGTCATGATCCCAGGGTCCTGGGTTCGAGCCCCAAGTCAGGCTCCTTGCTCAACGGGGAGTCTGCTTCTCCCTCTGCCAGCTGCTTCCCCTGCTTGTGCATACTCACATGCTCTCTCTCTCTGTCTGACAAATTAATTTTTTAAAAAGTAAATTCAGTGTGGGGTGTGAAATTGTTATTGCATGGCATAACATCCAAGTGACTGAAGTTCTCTATTCTGTCTACTAAATAGGCTTATTGAGACTGTGTACTTTTCTTTGTAAGGTAAAAACCATATTGCCTCTGTACATTTGAGTCCTCTCCTTGGCCTTGTTGGCCTTGTTGGTTTCATTTGCTGTCCTGTACATTGCAATGCCAGGTTTGCTGTTCAAGTTACTTTGGGGAATCCCTCAAAAATTTAACATGGCAGTTCTATAACAATATAACAAACTTCTTCAGTGCCCTTGGAAAGTAGCAGTTCTTCTTAAGTAACCAATTAACTTAAGTAACAATTACTTAAGTTAATTGGTTAAGTTTAAATAGAACTAGACAAAACCATTATTTGATGTCTTCTAAAATCTTTTCCCATCATATTTATCTTAAACCAGAGAAATTTTTTTAAAACTTATCTTATTTACCATCACACTTCCTTGTGGTAGAATGGAATCATTTTTTTAAAGTACTAGTAAATATTTGGATTTTCAATCCCAAAACTCTTTTCATTAATTATGGTATTATTTCTTACTCATATTCAGTGTGTACAAAGCTGAACAAAATAGGGGTGTTCTGTATAATGCCTACATCCTCAGGTAAACATTGCCCCAAGAACGATGTGCAACTTCCTTTCTAGCAAGTGGCCATTTTTCCTTCTTTGTCTCAGCGTGACCTCCTTAGTCCTCCAGCCCATCATCTTCATCCTGGTTCTACAAGCCTGGTTCCTGCAGTGTCTTTTGACTATTTCATTAATTTATTCATCCCTTTTTCTTTTAACAATCTCTACTGAACACCTTGCAGCACCAGGAATAAGTCCATTCATTTTGTGAAGTTCCTGTTCTCAAGCTTGCAGACTAGTGAAAAAGAATCCCTCCCATATATCCATTGTGTGCCGTCATACATCCCATGTCTCCTCCCTCAGTTCTAAGTGTTTCCCATGGTTTTCTTTCTCTGGTGCCAAGAAAAAGCCGCAAAACCATTCCGACTGGTTCCAATGAAATTCATGCGTTCCAGCCTAATCTAAACCCTCAATGGCTATATAAAAGTTTTCATGTGGTTTTTACTGACTCTTATCACATTCTTCATAGCAGAATTTCTTTACTCTTCTCAAGCTCCCGGCCACTGGCTCCCAGGAAGTGACACATGTTTTATTACTGGGAGTAAGGCAACCTCTGATATGGGTATCTATCTTGTGATTCCTTCTGTATTTTCACTCTTTCCCTTGTCCGTCATTTCTTAAGAAGAAAAAGTCCTTCCTCTTTGCCAAAATGACAATCCATGTGTGTTGGGTTTTGTTTTGTTTTTCATATTCTGTTTCCTGCACCTTTTTTTCATCAATTTTCTCCACCGTCATTTGCAACTTCAGTCTCTCTCAATCTACAGGCTTATCATCCACTAACATCCTGCTTAGACATCCAATCCTGCCACAAAGACTCAGATAACTCATTCAGTCTATTTTTTTCTTACATTAAATTTTTAATGTTCTATTTAAATATTTGTGCTTTTGTATGTTTTGGGGAGTGGGTGGAGAGAGGTCTGTAGTTTTCATCAAATTCTAATAAATGAATCTGTGACTCCACAGTATTAAGAGCCACAGCTATAAATGTAGTCAGAGACCAGGTTATGAAAGGCTTTGGATACCAAGTGAAGGTTTTAAACTGAATCCTGAAGACTTTAACAAATAATAGTAATATGCTCAGATTCTCATTTCTGGAAAGTTCCTAACATGTCACACAGCTGGCAAGTAGTGAGCTGAGATCTAAGCCCAGATAATCTGGTGTCAGAGTCCAGATTCTTAACCAGTATGTCAAACTGCCTCGAAATTGGAATTATGTTGTTTGAATACCATCCAGCGATTGGTAAATTTAAAGCAATATATAAAATGTTCTAGTCTCATAAGAGTAAATGTAATAATTGATTTGATTTGTGTGTAATAGTTAATGCATTTGCTTTTTAATGTTTTTGTTTTTTAGAACCAATTCGAAGATACAAAACTTACCACAGTGATATCTTTAGTACCTCCAGTGAAAGTCCATCTATCATTTCCTCTGAATCAGATTTCCGACAAGGTGAGAGGCATTTGAGTAACCAAAATGTTTTTAAGAAACCATGAACGTCCTTCTTTTTCAGTGATGTTAAGATATAAGGTGTCAAAAGAATAATTCTCTATAAATATAAAAATTATAAAAAGCTGCTGATTACTCTTTTTAACAGTATTTTAGGACCTTAATAGCATCAAACATCATCAAACAACAATATAGTCATTTTCATAATGGGAAAAAATTCATTGTCTTCAAAAATAATGTGACTTGTCTCTGAAGAGTTTAATGACATTATGTCATTAATTTGATGGTATGAACATGATTTGTTAAAATTACCTTAGCGTATCTGCTAAATGTTTGAGTTTTAAATAAGGCTACTTCATATTTTTATCACCTGTGCAGTTTTCTCTTTATTCATTCCTTTTTTCATTCTTTAATTAGTACGAAAAAGTGAAGCTTCCAAAAGGTTTGAATCCAACAGCAGTTTCACAGGGGTAGATGAAAACCCAAGTCAAAGCCAGTCACAGAGACCAAGGTATGTAATATGAAAAAATAGTAACACTAAATTGCCAATGTCAGGTTTTTTTAATTAGAATCAGGGAGAATTTTTGAAAATTATCCTCTTTTCTCTATAGTCTCTATTTTCCTTTTTCTTTACCTCTTTGAGTTCTTGAAAATTCATTTAATTACGTGGAAGACATTGTAGTTGTTTGTGTTTGAGTTATTGGAATTTTTTAAAATTAGAATTGGCTGTGATTATTTATAGTTTGTGCTTGAAATTAAAATTGTCAATATGTATCTAAAATAACTTAATAACAGGAAATTCTGAAGGGATGGCATCAAGAATCTGTGAGAAGATAGTAAACCTTGATTTCTAAGAGAATAATTTCTCTTTCAAAAAGTTGAATAGGTTTAACAAGCAGGTTTTCAGGGAGTATTTTTTGTTGAATGAATAATGACTAGGTTACTACTAAGTAACCTATTATGTAAAAAGTTAACTATTCACTACATATTTACTGGCTTAAAAGAGGTTATCTTGTTTTTTTGTGGGTTTTTTTTTTTTTTTAAGTTCAATTTGGGCTTTCCAGTTCATTTTCATACGGAAATATTTATCTTTCTTATAAGGTGTTAGGTATTATTCTTGTGCTGTGCTTAGGATGGTGGTATTATAGTTATATATTGATTTACTTTTTTTAAACTGAAAAGTGTCAAGTCAATACTGAATATTTTGATGTTTTTTCTTTAAATGTGTGCACAGGTCCCTTACATGAAGAAAAGCATATTGTTAATGTTAAACATTAATTTGACATTTGTAATATGTTATTACAGAACCAGATGTTGCTTCAGAATTTACTCCCAAACTATGGAAGTCCTTTTAAATTTGATATCTTAGTTCGTTTAATTCAAGTATCACCATATACAAAAGAATCATTTGGAGATTAACAAAAACTTGCCCCTTAGCTAATTAATTCTGGCAGACAGTGTTTCACACCTGTAAACTATTAATAGACCAGGTAACCCTAGCCATGTGATTAAAACAGACAATTTATCTAGGGTTTAGACTCCAAGTAATTAAATACATTACACTAAAGTTATTCCTTTTAATATTGTGGTTTTTATTAAATTTATATCTTTTTCTCTTCTCTCTTATGCCTTTTAAAATAATCCATGATAACTTTATTTCCTTGGAGGAAAGCTCTAATAAGCATTCATTTACCTAAAGCAGTATTTTATTTGCATAATAGAATTTTATATTACTAGGACCCCATTGTGGTGATAACCATGATTGGGTAATTTTGAATAAAGAGGTAAGAAACAAAGATAGGTTTATGTTTGATGTTATACGGTTTTCTTAAAGACACAAAAGCATTTTGGGATGAACAGCAATACAAAGCAAATACTTAAATGCAGTCAGTTCTGTAGTGAATTGAGGGAGTCACTCCTCTCTATATATTTAATTTGGAGAAAATTTATATAAATAGTATGTTGCTCTTCAGCTCAATGAAAACATGTTAAAGATAACAACTGGAGAATTATTGGGCTTGTGTATTAAAAATTGAATTTATAATTCATTTATTAGTTGTTTAAAAACATCTTCCTCCAAATAAAATTAAATCATTTTGTGACTCTTATTTCAATTTTCTTGATAAGTTACATCAAGAGATTATGAGAGAATATTTGTTTCAACTGTTTCCAAGTTTTATTTTTAGGGCACATTAACTTTAAAGCCACCTAAATCATATTCTAATTATAAACTATCTTTATTTCACACTTTAGTAGGGAAAGAAAAACTCAATATGTCATTTATAGCCTCTCCATTAGACAAAGACATATATAAAAAAGTATTTCAAGGAGAAGTAGATTGTTAAGTCTCTGTATATGCTATATTCCATGTAAGATGCTAAACTCTACTTCTTTTAGACAAATCTCACCCCCTTTTTCTGCCCACAGAAAAACACATTAACTAAAATACTCTAAATTCCTTATTTCAGTGCAGAAATTTCTGAATGTGAACAAAGGTTTCTGATAACATCCTTAGCATGCTGGCATACAATTAGGAGGCCCTGTTTTGTTCTTTAGGTCATATATTTGTGAGATCTATAAATAGTTCTCTATTTAGACATGTTTGCATGCTTCTTTATAAAAATTTCCATTCCCTTTAGCTAAAATGAAATGGAAAAACAGATCCAGGCAGTGCTTTTGATTTGTATCATTGGGGGTGGGGGGAAATTAACAGGAAATTATGAGTCAGATACAGCAGAATGAGTAATTTTTTGATTCTGAGTTATCAAAAGTGTCTTTCAGTGACCAAAAAGGATATTCAAAGCTGTTTTCCAAAGAACATCTCTAAGTTTTTTCTGTGTTAACTTTTGAAGTACAGTTTATACATAATACAATTCCCACTGCTTCTGTGCCTATCTGCTTGACTAGGTAACCTATTTTTCTAACTTAAAGCAACCTACTTATTCATTCCTAAATGATTCAGATTTTCTTTGTTTTTTGTTCATTTGTTTGCTTTGTTTAGGTTTTATTTTTTATTTTGTTGTCTCTCAAACTTTTTAGCCTTTATAGGAACTCTACCAAATATTGTGTTGAAAGAGATAAACTGATAGTCATTTTTTCTACCTGTAACTCTGGTCTAAAATAATTTGAACAAGAAAGCTAATATATTTAATAAATATATTAGGTGCAAGTTAAAATGTATAGATTCTTATTATTATCCTTGACCCCTCACTAAGTGAGATTTTGTCATTTTGTCACTTTCTCAAGAAGTGATTGCTGTGCACTTACCATGTACTGGGAACTTTTAGGTACTGGAGATAGAATCATGAACAAAACCAAGAAAAAGTGTCCCTCAAGGAATTTCTAGGGTTGAGAGATAGCGAATAAACCATTAAAAAACAAGTGAGTAATGCACATTCAGATAATGACGGTGCTTTAAAGAAAAATAAAGCAGGCTAAGGGGATAGAGAGTGCACACAGAGGGAAACTGATCAACAAAGTGAAAAGTCAACCTACTGAATGGGAGAAGATATCTATAAGTGATATTTCTGATAAGGAATCATACCCAGGATAGATAAAGAAATTATACAATTCACACCAAGAAGAGGCCAAGTGATCCAATTTAAAAATGGGCAGCGGACCTGAATAGACATTTTTTCCAAAGAACACATACAGATGACTGATAGGCACATGAGAAGATGCTCAACATCATTAATTATCAGGGAAATGCAAATCAAAACCACAACGTGGTATCACCTCACACCTGCCAGAATGCCTGAAATCAAAAAGACAAGAAACAAGTGTTGGTGAGGAGGTGGAGAAAAAGGAATCTGGTGTACAGCTGGTGGGAATGTAAAGTGGTGCAACCATTGTGGGAAACAGTATGGAGAGTCCTCAAAAAATTATAAGTAGAAATACCATATGATCCAATAATTCCACTAGTGGATATTTACCCAAAGGAAATTGAAAACACCAGTTTAAAGACATATTTGTATCTCTGTGTTTACTACACTATTTACAATAACCAAGAAATGGAAGCAACCCAAGTGCCCATCAGTAGATGAATGGATAGAGAAGAGACACACACACACACACACACACACACACACACCCTGGAATATTACTCAGCCATAAAAAATAATGAGATCTTGCCATTTGCAACAACATGGATGGACCTAGAGGGTATTATGCTGAGTGAAATAAGTCAAACAGAGAAAGGTGAATACCATATGATTTCATTTATATATGGAATCTAAGAAAACAAAACAAATGAACAAACAAAACAGAAACAGACCTTAATACAGAGAACAAACTATTTTTTTCTTTTTTTTTAAGACTTTATTTATTTATTTTACAGAGAGAGGTCACAAGTAGGCAGAGAGGCAGGCAGAGAGAGGGGGAAGCAAGCGCCCCACTGAACAGAGAGCCCAATGTGGGGCTGAATCCCAGGACCCCGAGAACATGACCTGAGCCAAAAGCAGGGGCTTTAACCCACTGAGCCACCCAGGTGCCCCTACAAACTATTGATTGTGAAAGTGGTGAGGGAGTGAAATAAATATAGAGGATTAAGAGGTACATTCTTTCAGTTATAAAATAAGTAAGTCACAGAAATGAAAAGTACAGCATTGAGAATATAGTCTATAATATTGTAATAACTTTGTATGCTGACTATACTTGACATGGTGTAAGCATTGAGAGATATAGAATTGTCATAACCCTGTGTTGTTCACCTGAAACTATACCATTGTATATCAACTACACTTCAATACTAAAAAATTTAATTTAAAAAGACATTAAAAAAAAAAAAAAAGAAAGCAGGATGAAGGGATAGAGAGTACAGGGTTGTGATGTCCAAGTTCTATTTTACATAGGTAGAGTGATTAGAGGAAGCCTTTTCCAAGGATTATATTTTAACAGAAAACTATTTTAAGTGACAGGGTGACTATGCAGATATCAGGAGACAGAGGGTTCCTTCCAGGCAAAGGGAATGTCAAGAGCAGAGGCCTTGCATTATGAGAGATGTGTTGTATATCAGAGGAATACAGGAAGGACATGTGGGTGCAGCAGAATGAGAGAAAGGCAGAGTGGGTAGTAACCAGAATCCAAATCTTCTCGTACCTCAGGAGCTTGAGTGAACACTTTGGATGTATGATGGGAAGCCATTGGGTGGCTTGAAAACAGAGGTCTGATATACATTTAATGGGATTACTCTGTTCTTTTCTCTGAAGAACAGATTACGGGAGTAAAATCCCAGTTAGGAAGTAAGGATAGTGAGATCTAGCCCCACATCCATTTGGATGGATATAGCCCAGATTAGATTGCTAGTGATAGAGAAGAGTCAGATATAGATATTTTCAAGGTTGTGCTTTCAGGATTTGCTGCTCAATTAGATAGGAGATTTGTAGGATAGAGAAATCAATAACGATTCCCAGTTATGTTGTGAAGCAACTGGTGAATGAGAAAAATTGGACAAGGGAAAAAATATTAAAAATGAAGGAGGCACCAACAAAAGAGCCAAAAAGGAAAAGCCAATAAAGTAGAAGGAAAATGAAGAGCATGGTTTTCCAGAAGGAAAGTATTTTAAGACTAGGAAGGACTACACCTGGGTGGCTCTGTCATTTAAGCATCCAGTGTCTTGATTTCGGCTCAGGTCATGATCGCAGGGTCATGAGCTCAGCAACATGTCCTACACCATGCTGCATGCAGAGCCTGCTTAGGATTCTTTCTCCCTCTCCCTTGCCCCTCCCCGCCTCTGAAACAAAACAAACAAAAAGAATAGGAAAGACTGAGCAACTGTGTCTTTTGGTGCTTAGAGGTCAAGTAAAATGAAAATTGAGGATTATCCTTGGACCTTGACAACGATGAGGTCAGTCATTTTTGTGAACAGCTTTGGTGTGAAATAGTAGGGACTAAAACTGTTGGTCTGAGACCAAGAGAGTGGGAGATGAAGTGGAGATAAAACTTAAATGTTGCGAAGAAATTTACTCTGAAAGACAGCAGGAAAAAATGGGGATAGAGTCCAAAAGAGGATGTACAACCAAAGGAGAATTTTGTTTTTGTTCTGAGTAGGAAATAGTACATCGTGTTTGTAGACTAATGACAATAACATAGTGTACGATAGTATGAATGCACGTGAGGGGATAACTGCAAGGGCAAAGTCTCTGAGTAGGAGAGCGGATGGAATTCCATGCCCCAGAGAGGTGTCAGGCCTCTGTAAGGCTGCAGGAGATCCATCACGGTTACAGAAGAGAAGACAGAACATATGGATGTATATCTGGAAAGTTTGGTGGCATAGGTTGAGGAAGTTTTTTCCTGATTGCTTTTTAGTTCACCAAGAAAACTGAGGAAAGGTCATCAGTAGAGAGAAAGAGGGAGAGAGTATTTGAGCTTTGAAAAGAAAAGGGAAGGCGAAGAAGGTATAAAGTAGTTCTCTAAGAAAATGAGTTACCAGACAGCGCTGAGAGCCCAGTGAGATCAGTCAGCGTGGTTCTGCAATTTCTTGAGAGTTTAGTTTGTCTGCAAAAGAGTGGTCCCAGGGTCCTGGGATCGAGCCCCGCACCAGGCTCCCTGCTTGGCGGGAAACCTGCTTCTCCCTCTCCCACTCCCCCTGCTTGTGTTCCCTCTCTTGCTGTGTCTCTCTCTGTCAAAGAAATAAGTAAAATATAAAAAGAAAAAGAGTGATTTTAATGATGGGCCTTGGAATTCAGTATAAGGGTAAAAGATGGGTAATAGAGAAAGTGGTGGAGTCAGTGAATTATTTGAAGAAGGGTATTAGAGGTAGTGAGCGAAAAAGATAAGATTATATAGAGAGTTCATTGGAGGATGGAAATAGGACATTTTTAGAGGTAGTGCAGTTACTGTTTATAGGCAACACAACCTTGGAAGTAGATGACTGGCTGGCTGGGGTGTGGGAGGCTAGAGTGTTGGAGGACTCCCCAGCCTCTGTAACACAATCTTGAATGATGACAGGAGTCCTGACATCAGGTACTTAAATGTCTAATGAATAAGGGAGAGTTGACCAGTAGGACAACTAAATGTCTAGAGCAAAAGCAGAGCGGGGGAATAAGTGATTTCATATCATGTATTTCAGGGAAGCTGGGGGCTCTTGTAGGTCAGTAATGGTCTGGAAGCAGAAATAAGAATTAAGGGGAATCTAGGGGCACCTGGGTGGCACAGTCAGTTGAGCGTCCAGCTCTTGGATTCAGCTAGGCTTGTGGTCTCAGAATTATGAGATCTAGTCCCACGTCAGGCTCTGTGCTCCACATGGAGTCTGCTTCGGATTCTCGCTCCCTCTCCCTCTGCCCTCCTGTTTGTACTCGCTCTTTCTCACTCTCTCTCAAATAAATAAATAAATCTTTTTTTAAAAATATGAATTAAGGGGAAACTCTATCCCATCTGCAGGCCCAGTGGTACAGGACTATAAAAATAAACAGCCCCATCTGAAGAGAACTGCAGTGGAAGCAGTTTTAGAGGATGCTAGAATGCTTTTTGTTGTTGTTGTTGTTTTAATTTTTTTATTTTTTTATAAGCATATAATGTATTATTAGCCCCAGGGCTGCAGGTCTGTGAATCACCAGGTTTATACACTTCACAGCACTCACCATAGCACATACCCTCCCCAATGTCCATAACCCCACCACCCTCTCCCGACCCCTCTCCCTCCAGCAACCCTCAGTTTGTTTTGTGAGATTAAGAGTCTCTCATGGTTTGTCTCCTTCCCCATCCCATCATGTTTCATTTATTCTTTTCCTACCTCCCAAACCCCCCACATTGCATCTCCACTTCCTCATATCAGGGAGATCATATGATAGTTGTCTTTCTCCGATTGACTTATTTTGCTAAGCATAATACCCTCTAGTTCCATCCACGTCGTCGCAAATGGCAAGATTTCATTTCTTTTGATGGCTGCATAGTATTCCATTGTGTATCTATACCACATCTTCTTTATCCATTCATCTGTTGATGGACATCTAGGTTCTTTCCATAGTTTGACTATTGTAGACATTGCTGCTATAAACATTCGGGTGCACGTGCCCCTTCGGATCACTACGTTTGTGTCTTTAGGGTAAATGCCCAGTAGTGCAATTGCTGGGTCGTAGGGTAGCTCTATTTTCAACTTTTTGAGGAACCTCCATGCTGTTTTCCAGAGTGGTTACACCAGCTTGCATTCCCAACAGCAGTGTAGGAGGGTTCCCCTTTCTCTGTCAGAGGATGCTAGAATGTTTAGAGAAGAGGTGGAGCATGTAGATCTATCCGGTGGAAACAGGACAGCATACAATTATCAATAAAATAAAAGTAGGATTGAAATGTTACTGCAGGGGTTCTTCTGGGATGACTAAATAAAAATTGTTTAAATTCATGATATCTTACTTCACCTGTTTTTCTTTCTTGAATTAGGCCAAAATAATTGTTTTCTTCTCTTTTCTCTGTAATAGACAATATGAAACACCCCTTGAAGGCAATGTAATTAATCAAGAGATTATGCTAAAACGGCAAGAAGAAGAAATGATGCAGCTGCAAGCCAGAATGGCCCTTAGACAGTCTCGGCTGAGCCTGTATCCGGGAGACACAATCAAAGCCTCTATGCTTGACATCAGTAGGGATCCCTTACGAGAAATGGCCCTTGAAACAGCCATGACCCAAAGAAAACTAAGGGTAAGTTAATTCTCAGATTACTGCATTTAAACATAATCTCACAGGGAAATTTCTTTTTTTAAGTTTTTACTTAAATTCCAGTTGGTTGGGTGCCTGGGTGGCTCAGTCTGTTAAGCATCTGCCTTCAGTTCGGGTCATGATCTCGGGATCCTGGGATCAAGCCCAGTGTCAGGCTCCCTGCTCAGGGGGGAGTCTACTCCCTCTCCCTCTGCCTCTCCCCCTGCTCATGCTCTCTCTCTCTCATTCTCTTTCTCTTAAATAAATAAATCTTTTTAAAAAAAATTCCAGTTAGTTAACATACTCACAGGAAAATGTTATGCAAAACACTTTTAAATTCTGTAGGTGTCCTAAAGTTACCTGTAGATGAAATCAAAATTCCATAATAATTACACTGGTGGGGGCGCCTGAGTGGCTCAGTGGGTTAAAGCCTCTGCCTTCAGCTCGGGTCATGATCTCAGGGTCCTGGGATCAAGCCCTGCATCAGGCTCTTTGCTCCGTGGGAAGCCACTTCCTCTCTCTCTGCCTGCCTCTCTGCCTACTTGTGATCTCTGTCTGTTAAATAAATTAAAAAAAAAAAAAAAGAAAAAAAATTTATTATCTCACAAACCAAGAAAAACAGGAATAGAGAGTGAAGAGTTGGTTCAGAAGCTCAAGAATGTTATCATGTATATTCCATCTTTCTGCTCTGCCATTCTCAGATTTTTGATAGTGATTTACTTTGTAATCAAAAGATGATCACATGAGCTTCAAACATCGTATCTTTGCATTACAATATTGAAAGACAAAAGGAAAAAATCTGTGTCATATATCAGGGGGATTTTTTTTAATGTGTTTATTTTTCTTTCAACATATGTATTTTTCTAAACTAAGCTTAAAAAGAACAGTCCTCATGTAAAATATCTTGAACATTTTACAACCTCTATAGTATTACTGTTAAGAGCTGTCAAGTACTTCATTATATGAATTTATCATGTACCATGATTTCTTCAGTTTCCAGTTATTGGACATTGAAAATATTTCTTTTTTTTTTTCTTTTCAAAGTTTTTATTTATTTATTTGAGAGAGCAGGAGTGGGGGATAGGAAGGAAAAGGGAAAGGAAGAAGCAGACTTCCCACTGAGCAGGGAGCCTCATGAGATGAGGGACTCCAAGCCTGGCTCAATCCCAGAACCACAAAATCATGACCTGAAACGAAGGCAGTTGCTTAACCGACTGAGCCACCCAGGTGCTCCTGGACACTGGAAATACTTCTAATTTGTTATTGTTGCTATTGCAAGCAATGCTTTGATGAACATCCCTTTAGCTAAATCTTTTCAGGTAACTTCCTCCAAGTAGAATAGCCAAGTGAAAGGCAAACACCTTTTAAGACATTTGATTCATCTTGTCAGATTGCATGTCAAAACATTTGTATGATTTTATGCTTCCTGTGGTCATGCCTCTTTCACTATAGTCTTACCTACTCAGGATATTGTCTTTCTATTCTTTTATCATCACCAACGTGATACATGAGGCAGTATCTTGTTTGTAATGTCCCTATACAAATAATTCTTCAAACATGAAATAAATAGTAGTAAATGTGATAAAAATCTAGGATGAATTTTTTTCTTTTTAGTTCTGCGCTGTGTATTACCCACATTCTGTTTTGGTTTTTTGTTGCTCTTTTCAAAGAATTGTCTTTTTTTTTTTTTTAATTAACATATAATGTATGATTAGCCCCAGGGATACAGGTATGTGAGTCGTCAGTTACACACTTCACAGCACTCACCATAGCATATACCCTACCCAATGTCCATAACCCAACCACCCTCTCCCTCCCCCCCACCCCCAGCAACCCTCAGTTTGTTTTGTGAGATTAAGAGTTCAAATTTGTCTTAAAAATATATATATATATATATATATATATATATATATATATATGCTCTGAAGTTGATAGAATTCAAATTTCCCCTCATTGTTTTCTAAGGAGAAGAAACAATACTGGGTGGTGGAAAATGTTTGAACCACAAATTCGAAGACTTGGTTTCTATTGTGGTTTGTTTTTTTTGTTTTGGTTTTTTTTTTTTTTTTTAGATTTTTATTTATTTATTTGACAGACAGAGATCACAAGTAGGCAGAGAGGCAGGCAGAGAGAGAGAGAGGAGGAAGCAGGCTCCCCGCTGAGCAGAGAGCCTGATGCAGGGCTCGATCCCAGAACCCTGAGATCATGACCTGAGCGGAAGGCAGAGGCTTAACCCACTGAGCCACCCAGGCGCCCCTGGTTTCTATTGTTAATAATGCTGTTATATGATTTTAGCCAAATTTTTAAACCACTTTGTTCTTTATTATGCTAATTTTTTAAATGTGGAATTGGGTTGTAATTTATAAGATATTGTCTACTTTTAAAGTTGCTCGAGTCCAATAAAATATGATTAAGCAGAAAGGAAGAAAGTCCATAAGGCCTCATCGATTTGTCATTATCACCAATACCGTTGTCAAAATTAAACACTAGGCAGGATATCATACAAAATAGTGTGGGCTTCTAATAATTAAAGGAATGCATAAAGCATAAAGAACACGTACATATACACCTTTTTCATAAATGATAATTTCAGAGAGCTAATGCTGAACATGGCTCATTAGAGATTCATAAATGGTATTCTGTACCTTTACAGTATGCCACTGTTACATGCCATCTCACTAAAAATCTGTGTTGCCTTTTAGGCATTCAGTTTCTGGCTATTTCAATAACAAACAACTCTTCATCAAAGACTTCCTGTATCAGTGACTACTGTGAACTGGTGGTCCTCAAAGGACCATGTGTTTTTTCTGAAAAGAGCAGAAAGGGTATGTTTTTGGTGCTGAAAAGTAGTTTTAGTAGTTGAAGGAACAATCATCCCATTTAATTAATGTTCTTTCCCAAAATATAAGTATTTAATTTTTTCTTTTTTTTTTTAATTTTATTTATTTATTTAGCAGAGACACAGCAAGAGAGGGAATACAAGCATGGGGAGTAGTAGAGGGAGAAACAGGCTCCCTACAGAGCAGGGAGCCTAATGTGGGCTGGATCCCAGGACCCTGGGATCATGACGTAGCTGAAGACAGGTGCTCAACAACTGAGCCACCCAGGCCCCCCTAATTTTTTCTATGTTACTTTTGGTTGCAGACGCCTTTTAACTTGTTTATACACTGTTACATTAGTTTATCTGTATTGGATTCTATATTTCCCAAGGCAGACCATTTCATTTTTTCTGCTCTATTTCTGTTCTCATTTAAAATGTGTCCTACTGGTTAGTTGAGTATTAACAAACCCTTAAGGTTAAAGTTTTACTTAAATGGTATCTGTCACCTGTTCCACACTTGGTCAACTAGATAGAATTCCAACACCAAGCAATCAAGGAAGAAACCAACAAAAATAAAACTCCAGTAACCTTCATGAGTGCAAACGTATCATGTGCATTAATGCATACGTGCACACACACACACACCACCTGACTTTGGCCTCAAGATTAGCCATTTCATTTCACTTTTTGCACCTAATCTTCTCAGTCTGTTCTGAATCCTGCTCTCACCTGGAGTCTAACATTTTAAGTAATTTCCTCAACCAGTTATCCACTCTTGGCAGAAACTTCTGGATATGCAAGACATGCAGGGAAGAAGTAGATTAAGAAGCAGTAATATAGTGTGTGGACTCCACTTTCCCTAGCTCCTCAGTCTCCCCTATCTCCTGAGATAATGTTTTCTCACTGGAGGCAGCAATGGGGTACGAAGGCTGATATCTGTAATATCCTTAGCTGTCAACTACTTATAAAAAAAAAAGACAGTGAGTGCCACGGGCTTCCAAGCACATGATTATGAATGGATATGTGTATTTTGTAATTACAAAGTAGATGTTGTCCTTTAACTACATTTATTTTAGGATACAGGGAATGTCACTCTCTAAAGGAAAATGAGATTGTGTTCAATCACTTCACACCTTAGTAGTACTAAACCAAATCCTTATCATGAGCTTGATAACTCTTAAGTAATTAAGACTCCTATTTCTTTTTTTTGAGACTCTGAGTTTATCTGAAGGCCAAAAAATGAAAAACTTGTAAAACTGTATGAAGCAAGGCTTTACATTTGACATCACTGGTAGAAAAGGAAACTGAGGAAGAACTTCTGTTTACATTTGGTGTACATTTACATTCCATTCCTGTTCTTCATAAAATCTACCATACTTTTTTATTTAAAGTTCCTACATTTGTTTCAGATCACCTGGTTCTGTTGTGGTGGCTTTACATGTACTTTATTATTATTATCATTATTATTATCATCATCATTATTATTAATATTCTTTGCCTGTTAAGGAAAGACCTAGATTAAAAGGTAAAAACTGTTGATTCTACTTATGTAATTTGCAGAATTTCTTTGGCCCTGAGTTTGTGAAGATGACGATTGAACCATTTATATCTTTGGATTTGCCACGGTCTATCCTTGTAAGTAATAAAACCAGTTTGTGTTACTCTTGGAAAATAATTTCAGTAATGACTTTTAAAAAGCAGTTAAAGGGGCGCCTGGGTGGCTCAGTGGGTTAGGCCGCTGCCTTCGGCTCAGGTCATGATCTCAGGGTCCTGGGATCGAGTCCCGCATCGGGCTCTCTGCTCAGCAGGGAGCCTGCTTCCGTCTCTCTCTCTCTCTGCCTGCCTCTCTGTCTACTTGTGATCTCTGTCAAATAAATAAATAAAATCTTTAAAAAAAAAAAAAAGCAGTTAAAATTCTTATAAGGTTTACTTTAATAAATGTCATTTTTTTTTTCAATCGTAGGCCAAGAAAGGGAAGAATGAGGATAACCGAAGAAAAGTAAACATAATGCTTCTGAGTGGGCAGAGACTGGAACTGACTTGTGATACCAAAACTATATGTAAAGATGTGTTTGATATGGTCGTGGCACACATTGGCTTAGTGGAACATCATTTGTTTGCTTTAGCTACCCTCAAAGGTACCAAGATATTTTAAGTTCAGTGTGCAATGTGGAAACTTGGCAACAAGCTGACTTCCATACCTGTTATTGCCCAACTTGTCTTGGGAAATGTTAACTACATGAACACATCAGCGTTGAGAAGGAGGAGTTAGGTTCATTGTTTTAAAAGCTTGTCTTTTCGCGTCTTCTCTACCTGATGGTGAAGATTTTTCTTTAGCTCAGTATACTAAAGTGGATTTTAATTATTATATTGGGGGGATCATTATATATGTCAATTGCCTAGATATGTACTCTAGATATTAGTATCCTGCTAATCTGAATTTAAATATATAGCAGGATCCTATTTCTGAATCTCCACATCAGCTTCTTTAGCCTACCATCCTTAAAACATACAGTGTCTGGGGCGCCTGGGTGGCTCAGCAGGTTAGAGCCTCTGCCTTCGGCTCGGGTCATGATCCCAGGGTCCTGGGATCGAGCCCCGCGTTGGGCTCTCTGCTCAGCGGGGAGCCTGCTTCCCTTCCTCTCTCTGCCTGCCTCTCTGCCTGCCTGTGATCTCTGTCTGTCAAATAAATAAATAATAAAAAAAAAACAAAAAACAAAAAAAAAAAACAAAAACATACAGTGTCTTTTTTAAACGTTTTCACTTCATGACGGCAAATACATCATTTTACGTATTTTTTAAGCTTTACGTTTGTGCAGTGAACTTTGTGATATTCCCAATGGTCTCAGAGCATAGCTTCAGTAGAAATCACTCCTATTTATCAGTTAGAATTTCCATAGCTTCTTACTGCTTTGAAGTTGGGCGTTACTAAATCATTATATTTATAAATTACTCTTCAATATATCAAATTCCTGTTTACCTCAAAATTTAACTTAGCTTAGACAACAGAGTACGGTCAATCGTAGTTGAGGATCAAATTATCTTAAAACCCTACAAGATTAGGATAATGTCTTCTTTGTCACAGAAGAAATGTTTCCTTCAATTTAGTTTTTGAATTCTCGTTTCTTAAAAACTAATAGTTCACTTTGTAGAGTCATCCAATAAACATTCAATTAGTGCCTACTAATGTTCTGTCACTTTACTTATTAAAAGTTTAGACTAATCAGGTAATACCATTCATATGAATAATTAATCACAATTTCTGTTTGTAATACACCTAATTTCTTGAACGTTCTGGATAAGTCAGATTTTATTGAATAAACTTTTATTTGGAGTCAATAATATTTAGATGGAATTATAGAATGAAAAAATAAAATGATGAGTATTTTTTCCTCTAGGTTTCAGTTGAAAACTCAGTAATAGTAAATAATAACTAATATTTATTGAATGCTTACCATATGCTGCATGCTTTACCAAGTGTTTTATATGCCTTAGGTCATTTGATCCCTACAATAATACAATAATGTAGGAATTATCACTATCCTGATTTTACAGACAAGAAAACTAATGTCTAGAGGGGCGCCTGGGTGGCTCAGTGGGTTAAAGCCTCTGCCTTCGGCTCAGGTCATGATCCCAGGGACCTAGGATCGAGCCCCACATTGGGCTCTCTGCTCAGCAGGGATCCTGCTTCCTCCTCTCTCTCTGCCTGCCTCTCTGCCTACTTGTGATCTCTGTCTGTCAAATAAATAAATAAAATCTTTAAAAAAAAAAAAGAACTAATGTCTAGAAAGGTTAAATAATTTATTCAGTATCATGCAGATAGTAAATGATGCGGTAGAGTTGAATCCAGTTCTGTCTGCCCTTAGAACCCTCAGTCTTAAAAGACTCAGCCACATCATATTGCCCCCACTGTATGCAGTTGCCCTCAGCATTCCCTGCCATACTTCTTAACAATCTTATTTTATTCTTTTTTTTTCTTATTTTATCCTTATGTGGAACTATTTTGTGCAAGTCAGCCCCCCCGCCAAAACCCACAAAGGAATCAGAAGAAAACATTGAAGTATTTTTATCTGAGTGTTTTCTCATTCTGTTTTAGATAATGAATATTTCTTTGTTGATCCTGATTTAAAATTAACCAAAGTGGCCCCAGAGGGATGGAAAGAAGAGCCAAAGAAAAAGAGCAAAGCCGCGGTTAATTTTACTTTGTTTTTCCGAATTAAATTTTTCATGGATGATGTTAGTTTGATACAGTGAGTACACAAGTTTCTATTCTTGTCTTTTTGGCTTCTGGTCTTTGGACCCTTTAGTTTACTGATACTGAATTACTTGAATATGATCAATGAAAACGTCTTCTCTATCATCAAAGAAATATTTCCTTCAACATAGTTTATTAAATTCTTGTGCCTTAAAAGCTTGATAATAAACCATCTTAGGAACTCAACTTATATGCCAATAATAAGAATCTCTCCAGATTCAAGATAAAGCATAGATGTGTAGTGTGCATTTGTTTTTCTAGACATACCCTGACCTGTCATCAGTATTATCTTCAACTGCGAAAGGATATCTTGGAGGAGAGGATGCACTGTGATGATGAGACTTCTTTATTGCTGGCATCCTTGGCTCTCCAGGCTGAATATGGAGATTATCAACCAGAGGTAGGATTTGGTTTTTTTCTCCAGGGGCCACTTTTATATTGATATTTTTATCCTCGGCATAATTAAAAACTGAACCTGGTTGATGTGTTTGCTATTTAGGTCTGGAGTTGTTGTTGGGTTTTTTTAGGATTTATCTATCAGAGAGAGAGAAAGACAGTGGGAGAGGCAGAGGGAGATCAAGTAACAATCTCAAGCAGCCTCCGCACTGAGCATAGAGCTTGACACAACGTTCCAGTCCCACAACCCTGAGATCATGACCTGAGTTGAAATCAAGAGTCGGATGCTCAACCAACTGTGCCACCAAGGTGCCCCAAGATCTGGAGATTTTTGAGGCTAGTTTGGTACCTTAGAGTGACTAGGTTCCCCATATACATTGGTATATAAAATCGTACAGTGTAGCTTTCTCTCTCTTTTTTTCTGTGTAAAATTTCTTGTTTCACAATTTCAGGATATCTAGCATTTACCCTTCCTTCTCCCAATTTCTAATTAAGGGATAGTAGGCACAAGGGTTACAAGCCAAATCTGGATCAAAGGGGTCTTTTGCCTCCCACATGGATCCATGCTGTGATGGGCTGAGAAGCTAGCAGAGTTCACTGTACAGAGAACAGATGTTTGTGGCCAATCATTCCTGAAAAAAGTGGATCTGAGAGGAAGCAAGGGGCAAGAATCAGTGCCACTTGAGTAGCATCCTTAACATTAACCACAACTGTAGTGACATTTGGTCCTTGTTGTCTGTCTCTTTAAGCTTGCTAATCAGTTCAGTCATTTTACCTCACTGGATGAAAAAGAAAGAATGATACATTTCCTCTAAAACTCACTCCTCAGGGAGAAGTCTAAATAAAAGTGTCTTACCTCTTGGTTGAGGCAAGAACTTTAAGATAGAAGGAAGAGGGCAAACAATTGCTTATAAAAACATTCTCTCTTCTAGGTTCATGGTATGTCTTATTTTAGACTGGAGCATTATTTGCCTCCCAGAGTGATGGAGAAACTTGATTTATCCTATGTTAAAGAAGAATTACCAAAATTGCATAATACCTATGCAGGAGCTTCTGAAAAAGAGACAGAGTTAGAATTTTTAAAGGTAAGCATGCAAAATTACAAATGATAAAGTTTCTATCTTTTTCAAAGTAAGCAAGAAATGGAGGACATATGTATCTAAAAGCTCAAGTGCCAATAACTGATACTGTGAATTATCTCACTTATTCCTGGCTAAAACCATGGTATTTTAATTATCTTGTGAAAGAGAGGACTAAAGCTCAAAGAGCAAATGTAATATTCCCAAAGTCAATGGCTGGTATGTGGGGCAAAACTGATTCGAACTCATACCTGTATGACTATAGATTTGCTGCTTTTATTCAGTTCCATACTCAAGATACACTATAAATGTATCAAGATACATTATAAAAAAGTAACAACTGAATTTTTTGACTGGCTATAAGAGGGGAGGGCATATGGATTCTAGAATTATTTTGCTTTGTTTTTTCTTAAAAAGCTTAAAATACAATTACATCCTCTAAAAATAGTGTTTCACAAATGCCGACTAATTCAGATAATGAAATGGGGTCAGAAAAAATGGCTTTATGGTTCCAGGTCTGCCACCAGCTTTCTTTGAGACCTCAGATAAATTGTCCATTTATGATCAGGAAAGATAGTATTGTGTTAACTTCCAATGAGAATAGCAAGTATAGTATTCTATTGAGAAGACAAACTTTCAGAACATTCTCCTGATTTAGCTCCCTAGTATGTAACAGTGTGCCTTCCATTTGCTCCATATTGAAGGGAACTAAAGTTCCCAGCCCTATAAGTATCTATGAAGGGGTTGCACCCACCCACTTAACATCACCTTTAATCTAGGGTTTGTGCTAAGACATATAAGGGGGTTTGTTTTATTTAAATTGAGTCAACATTTAAAGACATTGAATTATGTAGTTATGTTTTCCTTTAGTTATTACATTTTTATACTTGAAGATCATAAAAAGTTTATATTTTTATTAATAAAGGTAGAAAGCAGATTAGCATAGTGGTAAAAATTTGCTTGGGAATTTGTAGTCAGACAGTCTTGCATTTGAATTCTTGTTTCAACCAGCTATGTGAACTTGGACAATATATTTAACCTTCCTGAGCTTTAGTGTTCTCCCTGTAAGTAGTGTGCTTAATGCATAAGTGGATTGCCCTACTCCTTCTAATAATATATCCTGTTACTCCATTCTCTTTAACTCTAGCATCTTTCTTCTAACCTGAGTTTTTTAAATCACATTAATACACCTTTCTAAATTTATACTTCTTTTACATCTTTCTGCAAATCATGCTCTTTGGACCAAGACAGCAAGGCATCCCATATCTGGTCCTTTAAAGACAAAGATTTGCCAACCCCTGATATAAAACATTTCCAACACCAAAAAACTTCCTCGTGTCCCTTTGCAGTCAATCCCCCACCACCACCATGCCAGCCCTTGGCAACTACTGATCTTCTATCACCATAGTTTTTTCTTGTCTAGAATTTCATAAAAAGAATTATGTATTATGTAGTAGTCTTCTGTATCTGGCTCTTTTCACTTAGAAACAATACTTTTGAGATTCATCCATGATATGACGCGTATCAACAGTTTTTGTTGTTGGTTTTTTTGCTGTTGTTGTTGGGGGGGTGGTTTCTTGTTGGTTTTTGTTTTTTGCTGGGTAGTTTCTCTTTTTACAGATACACAACCTATTTATTTTTTCATTAGTTGATGGATATAAAGCTTCCGTAAACTTTCAAATACACATTTTCATGTGAGCACATGGTTTTTACTTCTTTTGAGTGATTACCTAAGAGTAGGTTTGCTGGGATCTTTGGAAAGCGCATGTTTCACTTTATAAGAAATTGCCAGATTGTTCTAAAGTGGTTGTCCAATGTTACAGTACTACCAGTAATGTGTGAGATTTCTAGTTGCTCCACAGCCTCAAAATGCTTGGTATCCTCAGTCTTTTTAATTACTGAAATAGGTAAGAAGTAGTATATCATTGTGGTTTTAATGTGTATTTTCCTAATTACTATTTACGGTGAGCATCTTTTCATGTGTTTATTTGCCATTCATGTATCTTTTCCATTGAAGTGTTTAATAAAATCTTTTGCCCATCTCTGTATCTGGTTATGTGTCTCCTTATTGCTAAGAAATACATGCTTTCTATATGTTCTGGGTACAGTTCCTTTCTCAGATATATAATATGTTTATCTCCCAGTATGTAGCCTGCCTTTATATTTTCTTTTCCCTTTTTTTTTTTTTTTTTTTTTTTTTTTTAAGAGAGGGAGTTTGAGAGGGTAAGAGAGAGAATCTTAAGCAGCAGACTCCCCACTGAGCTCGGAGCAGGGCTTGATCTCACAACCCTGAGATCATGACCTGAGCTGAAATCAAGAGTCAGACACTTAACTGACTGAGCCACCCAGGTGCCCCATTGCATTTATATTTCTTATCACTGACTTTTGAAGAGCAAATGTTTCAGTTTACCATTTTTTTATTCTATAGTTCATGTTTTTTATGTCCCACAAAGAAATTTCTTTCAAATCTGTTCCCATAAAGATTTTCTAAGCTTTATGGTTGTAGTTCCTGTATTTAGGTCTATGACCCGTTTGGGGTTAATTTTCATATATTCAGTGTAATAGAGGTCAAGATTCATTTTCTTACCTGTGAATACCCATTTGTTTTGGCACTATTTGTTTTGTTTTGTTTAATTTTATTTATTTATTTGACTGAGAAAGACAGCGAGAGAGGGAACACAAGCAGCGGGAGTGGGAGAGGGAGAAGCAGGTTTCCCAACTATCAGGGCTGGATATGAACCCAGGGGTTCATGACCTGAGCCGAAAGCAGATGCTTAACGGCTTAGCCACCCAGGCACCCCTCAGCACCATTTGTTGAAAAGACTCTCCTTTCCATATCAAACTACAGCGGTACAACTTTCTATATCTTTGTCACCTTCTACCAAGGTACATTGCTATGATGTGCTATTATTCCAACAGGTCTGCCAAAGACTGACAGAATATGGAGTTCATTTTCATCGAGTGCACCCTGAGAAAAAGTCGCAAACTGGAATATTGCTTGGAGTCTGTTCTAAAGGTGTCCTTGTGTTTGAGGTTCACAATGGAATTCGCACACTAGTTCTTCGCTTTCCATGGAGGGAAACCAAGAAGATTTCTTTTTCCGTATGTCCATTTAAACTCCTTTTCATTATATTTTAAAATACGTGTTGTCAATTCAAATGTAACCTATTAATTGATTATCCTTAAGTAAACTTTAGATTCTTCTATTCAGTAGGGCTAATACATTTTAATACTATTTAACTCTTCTCAGTTGTAGAAAGTATTATTGAGATTTTTATTTGGTCTTAGTTTTATCAGGAAGTGATTTTTAAAAGAATAGTATACATTCCTAGCTGGTTACACGCTCAATTAACTTAGTTAAATTACAACAAGTTGACTTTCTATTAATTCAGAACCTATTCTGGGTTACTAACTTCTCACATGGAGGAATCTCTCTAATATATATTTTAAAATAATTATTTTAACCCTAGTAAATTTTGTCTAGCTCAATAGTGGCGCCCTCACAGCAACTATGTTTGAATTTCAGCAGTCCAGAGATTTATTGGATTTTATGAACTAAAAAAAATTTTTAATGTCCCAGAACTTTCTGTAGTTTTAAGTTTTAGTGTATACTTCATGTGGAGATAAAGTTGTAGAATATCATGTTTATGAAAGATAGTAAGCCATAAAGGCGTATTTTGATTTTGGAAGTCGTTGGAGTTCTGAACATTGAAATGCAATTGGGAAGCCCCAGAGGTGAATAAAAAAATATGTTAAGATGTGTATTTGTTTTCCTAATGCTATGCAAGGACTACTGAGATCTCTAAGGACTACTAGATCCCATATTTGGGCTAAAATACAGTCCCACTAGAACACTGTTTATAAGGATACCAATCTCAAGGTCCCAACTTACTCTGGTTAATTTTCAACTTAGAGACCTTTGAAATCAGTTCTAGACTTGATGGTTAGTTGGTTGGTTTCCTGTGAAACCCAGAGGTACCACTAAGATTCCCAGATAATAATGTGTTCTCTCAGGAAAGCCCAGACAGCCTCATCTTCCCAAGATTGTCAAGACCAGGAAATTGCCCTGGTATAATTTACCTTCCCCAGTGGAAATGCTGGCCTAGCAAATATCTGCAGGAAAGCTTAGATTAATTAACTACAAATCTAATTTAGACCGATTTAGGAAAGGCAACAAATCAAATAAATTATCTAGCATTCAGCTCTCGGTTGTTTGCCAAGCTAGCACACCAGCCCTGCCATATGTAGAACTAGCTGTGATTAGCTCATTTTTAAAGATCTCCAGTAATAGAGAAGAGATCGCATTCCCACGCAGACTGTTCTTGTGTTTAACAAAACTTGTTTATCCCAAACTTCCTTCTCCAACACAGAGCCCTTTTAAACCCTCCTTTCCCCCCACCCCCACTAGCCTCTGGGGAGATGGAAATGTCACCCTCCTTCGCCTTTTCTCATCTCTCACAACTGAATTCCCTTGGACACATTTCTTGTCCAGTTTTTCAGTAAACACTTAGAATATTCTTATAATTTGTTTCAAACCTGTACAGCTTTACAACTTTGGAGAACAATATCCTAGGGAATTACTTGACTGTGATTATGTTTGTTTGGAAAAAAAATTCCCCAACTATTTCAATTCAATTCACTAGGTATGCTACTACTAGTCAAGGTACTAGTTTGGTGCTACTGAGTCTTTAATTCCACTTTAATACTTGCTGATTTCCTTTTTTAAGAAAGAGAGAACAGGGTCCCAGAGATTTCATTGGCAACATATTCAGCTAGAATTTAATAACCTTATTTTGCTTTTATTGCATTGATTACATATATTTTTTAAAAGATTTTATTTATTTATTTATTTATTTATTTGAGCTAGTGAGAGAGAGAGCATGAGCAGGTGCCAGGGGCAGAGGAAGAGAAAGAAGCGGACACCCTGCTTAACAGGGAGCCCCATGCAGGGCTCGATCCCAGGATCCTAGGATCATGACCTGAGCTGAAGGCAGGTGCTTAACCAACTGAGCGACCTGGGCACACCGATTACATATTTTTAATACCTGGATTCTATTTATGGCATAGTGGTTTTCTATTTATAGTTTTGATATAAAGTTTTAGTGAATTTATATAAACAAAGTCAATTTAAAAATTTATAGTTTAACAAGACCAGAAATTATGAAGAAGGCAAACCTGCACAATTGAAGTTTCAGTAATACTCTGTTACTGTGTCATTTGTGAATATCACCAAATGTTTCTGCATTTGAAGACAAGGGACATGAGTAAAGGGAATAATTTGCACAGTAGAAGCAGCCAAGAGCTAGAGTAAAACCTAATTGGACTTAAGTAATTCTCCAGAGACATTAGTCTTAGATTCCTAGCATGCTGAATGCTAGTCTTTTAAGACATACAGATCATCTGCAAGCCTCACCCCAGAGGTTGCAACATTTGGGCTGCCCTCTTACACAAGACACGTTTATTTCTCAAGAAACATTGAAAAGATAACACTAATTGGTGGTTCTCCTGTTTCCTCTAATTTGAATGCAAGAATCCCTCAGTCTCTAAATATTGATGTGTTTTATCTCTCATTCCAGCAGCCATGTTACCCGGTGCCTCTCTATTCTCATTTTCTTTTAACGTCTCACAATTTCCATACCAGCCTTCAGGCCATCAAGATTCTTTTGGCAGAATCATAGCTCTTATATATCAATAAATCAATTTTTTTGAACTTCATTTTTGTACCCAAGAAGAATATATTTTTGTAATGTCTTTTTCAAATAGTTATGGTGTTTGCAAACGTTGCAATATAGTAAAAATATCAATAATCTCATTAAAAGAAATTTTTCGCTTGCTGGTAGCTTGTATACTGTCTGATTTAAGCTATAATATTTGAAAGTGACAAGTGATATTAATTTGACTTATTTGCTGAATCTGTTATAATAACAGGGTCCTGTTTATACTAGATGCAGGTCAAGGAACACTCACGCTTAATGAGTATTAAATGAAAAATAAAAATAATATCTGTACTTACTAATTATTGGTTACAGAATTCAGTCATGTGGTAGGAAAGCATCCTAATTATTAACACCCCTGATTAATATTGTAGAAAAAGAAAATCACATTGCAAAATACATCGGATGGAATAAAACATGCTTTCCAGACAGACAACAGTAAGGTTTGCCAGTACCTGCTCCACCTCTGCTCTTCCCAGCATAAGTTCCAGCTGCAGATGAGAGCAAGACAGAGCAACCAAGATGCCCAGGATATTGGTAAGGAGAAACACATTGTGCCAGATGATCAGGGAGCAAGCTTGGTTTTTGCCACAAATTTTAAAAGACTTTCCGTGTCTAGGATGAACATGACAAGGTATATAGATGTTAAATGACTAAGTCAACTTTTTAAAGGTGCCACACATGAAGCTGGGATTTCAACTTCATGTTCATTTTGAAAACAGCCCCCCAGATCAGTCAAGGAGTACCTGTTGAAATGTCTATTTCGTGCAAATCATGAAGCTAACGGATGTAAATATGGCATTTGGGTCATAGTCTCTACCCATAGTAGAATTACATACTTTTGGGGAAGGTAAAGCCAATGTGCATGAAGCAATAATACATATTAGAGGGTCCAGGTTTTAATAACAGATTAGATCATACAGACTACATGATCTGCAGTAAGAGAGGGGGAGATCAGAGGCCAGAATACTGCAGTGGTGACACTTGAACTGGAATTTGAAGGACAAAAATAACTAAGATAAATGGAAGGGCTTTCCAGGTGAGGGTAAAAAACACAAGAAATGAGGTAGGGGGCAAGGGGAGTGTGCACCCAGGACAGCGAAGTTACGTACTATAATAGTTTGGGGGTGGCAGATTTCCCACCTGTTACTTTTACTTGAGTGTGTCCCTCTTCAGAGACTGAAATCAGTAACCCGCATACCCAGTATAAATGCTCAGGAGAGTGATTTCAGTTCTTTTTGAAAAGGAACCAGCAGAAGAAACTGATTCAGCTCTAAAAAATATATCTCAAAAAAATATAATTAATTAATTAATTA
Organism: Enhydra lutris kenyoni; assembly: GCF_002288905.1. Taxonomy (NCBI): domain Eukaryota; kingdom Metazoa; phylum Chordata; class Mammalia; order Carnivora; family Mustelidae; genus Enhydra; species Enhydra lutris. The sequence goes on along the minus strand of NW_019154087.1, from coordinate 42,004,732 downwards.
AAGATTTAAATATATATATATCTCCAACAGAACTGAAATATTTAAAGCTTACTCTGGAACACCACATGTAGAGATTAAAGTTATACAAAGTCGAGTTCTGCATAGTAAATTCTTGTAAACTTCTGTGAAATACTCTGAAGAATTAGATTTTTTAATTTAATGGAATAGCACTGATGACTTGTGTGGCAGAGTCCTGTGAATTCTGTATCCAAACTTTCTCACATCCTGAAATCGTACAAAAAAATGTATTCCCCGTTGGATCAGACTGGGGTGATGGCAGCCTATGACTAGATGTTTCTCAGCCTTTCAGAGTTAAGATGGTAGGGGTGTATGCTTATTAAAAATGAAGATTCCAGAAACCTACCTAAAACTTGGTGAATCACCATCTTTGGGTATTGGGTCCCTGGAATCTGCGTTTTAACAGGCTTTCTTCGGTAACGACTTTTATGCATGCTAGAATATGGTAACTACTGCTGTAAAGTAATCTCATTATTCCTTTTCTTTACCTACTTTGATCTGCTAAAAAATTATATGCTCTTGCATATTTTAAAAGTGCAGTGAAATATCAAACTTGTTAGAGCTATCAGTATTCCTACTTGGACTAATACTCTAGTCAATAACAAACCAAAATTATACAATTGAAGGTTGCATCCTTACAGATGTGGTATAATGTGCTATTATGAAAACAATCAGAAGACAAAACCACAAAGCCAGCCTTTCATCCTCAGCATTTCTTATACTGAAGAGCAAAGTAGTAGTTAGTTAACAGCGTGAACTCTGGATCAGACTGTCAGGATACAAACCTTGCTCTATTACTTATAGCTCTGAAGTATAGCTCTGAAGCTCTGAAACCTTCGGCAGGCACTTAAACTCTACCTTAGTTCTTGTCTGTAAAATGATAGTATAGTCATAATGATAATACCTATATCATGAGGTTGTTGTGAAGATTAAATGACTTCATACATGTAAGCCCCTTCAAGGTGCCTGGCACAGAGTAAGTATTGAATAAATATTCGTTATTGTTATCTTCACCATCATCAACATTGTTTTACCACTACTACCACTAATAGAAATAGTAGTAGTAATATAATGACCCCATAGGAAAGTAACTGATTTCTAGGAGTCTCATTTTCCTCATCCACAAAGTGGGAATACCCTATGTATCTCACAGGTTTGTGCCAAGGAACACAACAGATGTGTATCCTTGAACTCATATGTGAAAGCACTTTAAGATGGTATTATCTACATCTTTTCCCAGATTTTGTTAAACCTTTAAAGGAATTATTTTTGTTGTTGTTGTTCTAATGGCATAGAAGTAACTACCTGCCTACTTACCTATCTGTACTAGACAAGTGAAAATAACCGGTGTTGTCCATAGGAGGTTGATGGGTTAACAAATGTATGATGCTTCTTTAGCATCATAGAATGTTGGTGCTAGAATCCTAGAGGCCTTTTAGTCCAAATTTCACTGATGAGAAAACAGGGTCAGAGCACAGTGTCTCACCTAACCTAATAGAGGTCAAATGAGGCTGGAACCCTGATCTCTTAATTTTTATTTGATGAGTTTTCAAAAAAACTAATTTGCATAGAATGAAATTTAGATTAATAATCATTTATTGAGCACTTACTACTTGGAAGAGATGATGCCGAGTGCTGTGAAATAACAGAAATCAATGAAGTCGCTGTCCTCAAAAGAGCATACAGTTAAGTTGATGATAGAAGGAAATACCAAACCGTACAAAGTACTGAATGATAGCACAAGCAGAGATTAGGTAGTGTGGATGGCAGATTCCGTGTAGAACAGCCAACCTTTGAATTCAAATCTGAAACATTAGTATGAGGATGTAGACTCATTCTAATGTCCTTTCCCATCCTGGCAATCCATACTGGAATCCTTTCCAGGTGAAATGGATGAACGATAGATCAGATAAATGGATGGTTTATGCTTCCATCCAATGAATATATGCAGCATTTTCAGTCTTCCCCAGGACTAGGCTGTGAATGGATTTGTCTAGCATAATCTCAGGTATGTTTACAAAACAGTCTGTCCCTTTTTCTACCAAAGTGTGGTCTACATCTTCCTTAACGGTGAAGAAACCTGTTGGGTATAAAGGCATTTCCTGGTAGTTGAATCTGTGTAAGACTCAGTTTTACATCTTTGATTACAGTTTGCTCTCAAAGCAAAAGAAAATAAAAATTGTGTGATCTGCTCTAATAAAACTGTATTTTAAGCTAAAGATCATTCTGGGAATTTTAAAACCAATATTTTATTTTTATTCTAAAATGTTTTAATTTGGTGTCCATTTCCAATTCTGTGAAAGGACATTGAATTTTCGTGGTGACAATGAAACATGTTTGTTTAAACTTCATTCTGATGCATTTTAAAAATCTTCAGTGTTTTCCTATCTCTTTATACCTGACATAAACTATTAATTATTAATCCTCCTGGGAATTAGAAGGTAAATGAAACAGAATCTAAAGATCTAAGTCAACATTTGACTTTTTTTTTTTTTAAAGAAAGTTTTTGCAGCTGTTTTACATAGTGGTCAAGCTGTATTCCTTATAGTGTGCAACACAGGGTTGGTACTTTCTATGAAGGCACCAAATGGGGAGTGCCTTGGAATGTGGATTACCAATGCATGAACTAAATCATTTGAAATTTTGTGCTCCTGGCTCTTTATTTACTTGAAAGGATTTTGATGCTAAAATTCTGTGATACAGTGCTTTTGTTGATAGCCTCAAATATTGCCATGACATTGGCTCTCACAAAATAGAGGAAGCCAAGCATTTGTCATAGAGTATCTCTAAATTGAGCCTCTAAAAGACTTTGGGTGTGTATTTAGGAGTGAGAGGAATTTAAACATAATGAGAACCCCTGCTCCTTGATCCCGTTTATTAACTGAAACCAATAAAATGAAAGAAGGCACGTAATACTTGATTCTCCCATGGCTCTTGTGCCTCAGTTAAATCATGAAAAGTCAACCAAGTGGGAAGGTGAGTTTGGCATAGTAATGAAATATCAAAAAAAGAAAAAAAATCATTTTCTGGCACTGGGTGTGGTGCATAAACAATGAATCTTGGAACACTGAAAAAATAAAATAAAATTTTGAAATAATTTTCTGTAAAAGCTTTTTTTCTTCTTTTTTTGGGAACAGTCTTATTGAGACATAATTCCCATGCTCTATAGTTTGCCCACTGAAAGTATACAATTCAGTGGTTTTCAGTATATTCACAGGGTGGCACAACCGTCACAATCTGCCATGAGCTTTAAAAAATATAGTAGTACTCAAGAACTTTTTCTCTGGGCAACATTCTTCTCTGCATAGCTTCCTTTTCATGTTAGCCTTTCCAGGCTCTAGTTCTCCCTCTCCCCATCCTTGGCTTGCAGGCATTTTAGCCGAGATACCACTGGGGTTGAAATTTCTGTGTGAAATGCTGTTTTCATTTTTAACTGAAACCCGTAATTGGGAATTTGGACTCAGCAAGCCTGAAGCCCAAACACTATTAGATGCTCAGGATTCACTAGATGAGGTAGGAAATGCTGACCAGGCCCTGGCTGCAAGAGAGCTACAAGGATGGAGAGATGGTTTGAAAACCCAACTCTTTTTTCCGATCCTCGATTGCCACACTTGGAAAGCTGCTACTTATGTTGGCAATCAAAACAATTAAAAAGTGCATGCTGTATTTTATTTATTGAACTAACGCTTCTCATAAAGGTACTGCAGTGTTTCCATCGTGTAAAGCCATCCTATTTCCTTGTAGAGAGAGCTTCGTTTAGGAGCCTGAATCTCCAAGCGGAGTCCATTAGAGGATTTAATATGGGACGAGCAATCAGCACTGGCAGTCTGGCCAGCAGCACCCTGAACAAACTTGCCGTTCGACCTCTGTCAGTTCAAGCTGAGATTCTGAAGAGGCTCTCCTGCTCAGAGCTGTCGCTTTACCAGCCATTGCAAAACAGTGCAAAAGAGAAGAGTGACAAAGCTTCATGGGAGGAAAAGCCTAGAGGGATGAGTAAATCATACCACGATCTCAGTCAGGCCTCTCTCTACCCTCATCGGAAAAATGTCATTGTTAATACGGAATCCCCACCACAGAGCATTGCGGAGTTGGTAGGAAAACCATTACACCAGATGGCGAGATCTGATACAGAATCTTTGTCAGGATTCACAAAACTTAATAAGTAAGAACATCATTACCCAAATACATATGTGAAAATTCTACATTTCATACATTTGTTTTTGTTTTGACGTTTTATTATTTTCACCATATTTTTTTACATTGACACATTCCCCTCCTACCTTCCTTTTCCCTCTTTAGTTCAAAGTCTGTTGCAAGTTTAAATAGAAGTCCTGAAAGGAGGAAACAGGAATCAGACTCCTCATCCTTTGAAGACCCGGGGCAAGCATATGTTATAGGTCAGCATAAATAAGCTTACCTTCTTTCTCCCGTACCTCATGTTCATAGTGAAATGAACTAAATAATGTTAGTGACCAATATATTATTTTTTTCCGATGTCCTAATTGCCAAAACTGCTTATGAATATGAAATTTTAGTCTACTTAAAATGCACCAAGTCAAATCAAAAGCTGAATTAATAGGTGATTACTTCAAGGCACAGACTGTTACTTCATTTTCTCTTGGTCACAGTTAAAAACCGTGACGGTCGTACTGAGAGAACCCAGACAGTCTGGTACCATGGCTTTGGACAGCCTTCCTTTGGATTTTCCATACAAGCTTGTGGGAGTGGGCTCCACTCATTCTGTACTTTTTAAAGAAAGGTTTATTTAGGGTACTTTCAGCTTAGCAGGAATGCAGTTATCTCTCAAACCAGATAATTTTATGAAATGTACTATGTTTGGTAGGTAGAAATTCTTAGTTGATTTTAAGTTTTTTTCCAATTCTCCCATCTAGCTGGAACATACTAAGTATTTAAGTATAGAAGTTTATAAACACATACTATCTTATAAGATAAATAGTTCAGGTTTCCTGTTGCTTAATGCATCGTAAAAGGGAAATGCAACTGGACTCTTTCAGAGGAGTAGATATTTAAGCACGGAGTTGTGAATGACTACTTGTAATAGGAGGCAGCTGGGGAGACAAAAGAGAAACAAGAAGAACACCCTCTTCTGCTATTTTACCAAGTAATACTTGTTAACTCTCACTTAGACTAACATTTGATCATTTAACCATAATTACACAAAGTTAAAAAATAACTTTTTTATCTGTAGCTGGGTTGAAGATCTGTTTAGTAAATGAAGTCAAAAGAGAGCTCTACAGTAGGTAGATCTTTACAGAAAGCAACATTACATTATCAGTGTGGGCTTCCACAGCTTTTAGAGATGACACCAGCATCAACTTAAATTGAATTGGTGAAAAACCGTAAAGAGATAAAAGGCAAGATTTCTCCTTATAGGTCACCACCCTATATGTTGAAAATAGCCTAAGAAGACACTAGTTCAATCTTTTAGAAAATACTTTTCAAAATGTATTCATATATAATGGGATCCCTTGTAGATTCTAAGCTATTTTCATTAGAAATGCTTTCATCTCCATAAAAATCCAGCACATATCAGATGTAGAATAGTAAATATTTCATTGAAAAATACAGAGTAAAACTCGCTCATGAAAGAAAATTTATTTTCTGCATTTGTTTTTTGATTAAGGTTACTCATTCTTACTGAATATTAAATTTTCTTTTAACATTTGAACAAATGCTTTTAAAACTCATTTCAGTTTTATCATTTCATATTTGACATATCAAAATGTCATTGCCAGAAACAATACATTTGTGTTTAAATTTATTCTGCAAAACAAGCTGATATGCTTTACTTAGACATTAAAAATAATACATAAGCCCATTTTGGGAAAACATTTTTCTGATTGTAAATTTTTAAAAATGTTGCCACCTCAATGTTTTATTGATTTTTATAGAATTTAACAGAAATTACTGACCATTTTATGAACTGTCTAATAATTTAATTTATGCCACAGGAATGACTTTGCATAGTTCTGGAAATTCTTCATCCCAAGTACCCTTAAAAGAAAATGGTAGGTTTACAAAATGTTTCCCCTCCTTTCCATCATATCTTTTCTCTTGTACCTTATGAGATAGTCTTGGACATAATATTGAAGAGTCTTCAATTCCATTCGAAGAATTTTAGGTCTTACTCTGGAGTCAAAGGAGAGTTGTGATTTTCAGCACCATGGTGATGTGATGGGACCTGTGATGTAGACTAGATGATGAACTAGAGAAATGATGGATTATAAATAAGGACACCTGGAGAGCTACTAAGATAGTAGTTCAGGTGGAAGAGAATCTTAACTAAAAAGAGTTTTAACTGAGGCAGTTATTTTAACGGAGGATGCTTGAGGTGGCTCTGGAGATAAAAGGAGGAAATTCAAACAGACTGTTGTGAGGATGCATTCCAGAACAAGGTCATAGTGTAATCAGACAGGGGTACAAGCGAGAGGGTAACAGATTCAGGGAACTGCAAGCATCTCAGTATGGAGACATGTGGGGCCAGAGGGATGCTGGAGAACTAAATAGGGACTAGCTCCAAGTCTTATCCTAAATATTATGGAAAGAATTTGAAGAGGAGCTGGGTGGCTCAGTCGGTTGAACATCCAACTCTTGGTTTCAGCTCAGGTCATGATCTCATGGGTCCTGAGATCAAACCGGCATGCAGCTCCATGCTCAATGCAGAGTCATCTAGAGATTCTCTCCCTCTCCCATTGCCCCTCCCCCCACTTGTGCATGGGTGCACTCGTTCTCAAATCTTCTTTTAAAAAATGAATTTGGGGGCGCCTGGGTGGCTCAGTGGGTTAAAGCCTCTGCCTTCGGCTCAGGTCATGATCTCAGAGTCCTGGGATCGAGCCCCACATTGGGCTCTCTGCTCAGCAGGGATCCTGCTTCCTCCTCTCTCTCTGCCTGCCTCTCTGCCTACTTGTAATCTCTGTCTGTCAAATAAATAAATAAAATCTTAAAAAAAAATAAAAATAAAAAATGAATTTGGAGGTGCCTAGATGGCTCATTCACTTAAGCATCTGCCTTTGGCTCAGGTCATGATCCCGGGGTCCTGGGATCGAGCCCCACATCAGGCTCTCTGCTTAGTGGGGAGCCTGCTTCTCCCTCTCCCTCTACCTGCCACTCTGCCTACTTAGGCTCTCTCTCTCTCTCTCAAATAAAAAAGTAAAATTTTTTAAAAAAAGTTACTAAGACCATCATATATAGCTTTACAGTGACCAAATGTCTTGCATGGTCTAGTTTAGAATACCTCTGTGTCCAAAATAGCTGAATTTTAATAAGTCCATACTGGTAAAAATTTTGACTAATAGTTATTGAGTGCTTACCTGTGCCAGACAGAGTTCTAAGTGCTTTATGTTTAATCCCTCATTTAATTCCCACAAAATCCTATGAGGCAGGTGGTAATATCATTTCCTTTTCACAAATGAGAAACCAAAGCATAGAGAGGTTAAGTTGTGCAGAATGTCAAGGAGCTGGCAAGTGCTGGAGCCATGATTTGAACACATGATCTTTATTTCCCGAGCCCATACTCTGGTTTACTCTTTAGACTGTGTCCTAACATAATAATGCCTAATCATTTTTAGGTATTGTTTCTCCAAGCTAATCTTTTGAAAGAAGCTGGATAATGATCTAATAAAAGACGGGAACCTGAAATGTGTTTAAACCTAGGTTCTGATGGAAAAGAATATGAATTTGCAGTAGACACCAAATGAGCAAAATGTGCAGGGTAGTTGCTCTGTTTAAACCTTCAGAAACCTCTAAGCCTCTGCCTTTGGCTCAGGTCGTGATCCCAGGGTCCTGGGATCGAGCCCCGCATCGGGCTCTCTGCTCAGCAGGGAGCCTGCTTCCTCCTCTCTCTCTCTCTGCCTGGCTCTCAGCCTCCTTGTGATCTGTCAAATAAATAAATAAAATCTTAAAAAAAAAAAATCCTTCAGAAACCTCGTCTTCTGAGGTTAGGGTCCCCCGCTAAGGTCCCACCTTCCTGTGGAGGTGTACGCCAGCTGGCTTGCAGACAAGTTTGTTTTCTTGTTTTCTTCAAAGTTCTCTTAGAATCTACTCATCTAGTCCTGACTTAGTGCTCTGTTGAGAATCAAGTCCAAAATTCATACAAAAGAACATGGCAAACACATTTTTCCAAATAAGGTAACTGAGTATCCAAAAATTAAATTACTTGCCTATGAATCAAATATAGGACTTCTTATCTAATTTCAGTGTTCTTCCTTGCTGGCCAGGATTATTAGAAGACACTTAGAACTTAGCATCAGTTAATACTGAATTATTCACCATTTAATACAAGAACCAACAAATAGAATTCAATCTTAACCTTTTGTGACTTTCAGAGACCCTTAAATAATGTGAAACTTGACAAAGAAGGTAAAAGAAAAAAAGACATGAATTTTCTAATAAGACAGAGATATGTAAAGGATTACAAACCTCTGATTGTGATTTCAAAAAAAAAGTTCCTTCATCTTTAAAAAATACGCACACATTTCTTATAATTCTTCTTCCCAAGAGAGTAAAAACCAAAAAAAGAAAATGTAGAACTGATGCAACAATTATGTAAAATTGGTTTTCAGTGTTTCTTGTTTTACTGTAAATCAGGATTACTATATAATTGAAAAGTAACTCTTAGCTAAATTTATTACCTTCCTTCCTATCCAAACCATAAAAATGGGGTCAAACACTGGACTCTTAAAAATGAGATGCACTACTCTTTGGTAAGTACATACACTTACTTTAAGAATCCCTAAATCATTTTGGAGATTAGAATATTTCATTCATTGGACTTTCAACCCATAAGGAAGATCTCTTATATTTGTATGCAAGGACATTCAGTGTATTCTAATCTTCAAAAAAAAATTTTTTTTTTAATTTTTCAGGTCTGCATTTCTTTGAAAATTAGCAATGTTGATCAGTTATCTTTTCCTGTGTGTTGGCCATCTGTTGTGGGGTTTTTTTGGATAGGTGTATAATGGGTCCTGTAGTCATTCTTTAAAAAAAAAAAAACAAACAAGATGCACACAGCAAGAAGCTCATGTAAAGTAGGTTATTCGAGTGCAGAGTAACCTGGTACAGACACTGAAATAAGCTTTTTTCCCCAATATTAAGACTGATTATTGTCCTTGTGAACAACCTCTATTCCAAATAAAATGTTACATAAGCAGATTTTAAAACACTTTGTTTAGTCAGATGTCAAGGACAAGTATAATGTTAATGCTAGATTTTTCCATGTAAGTCTTAATTAGAATACATACAAAGTTGAAAATTATAATAAAAATTGAAGTCAAAGTGCTCACAGAAGGTTTCAACAGACATAGGAATTGACCAGATGCAAAACATAGAGTCAGCTGAATTGAAACTGAAAGGAACTTTAAAGTGTATTCAAACCAAGCCTTTACATTCTATGGGTGAGTTTAATTAGTCCCAGAGATGTTATATGGCCCCAATTTATTCAGCTAATTAGTGCTGGCACAGAAATAAAACACTCACGTTTCCATTATTATCCCCCTTTCCCTACCATTGGAGCAGTTAGTATATTAGGTAGTATAATAATGAAAAATACCTATCTTTGTTTTTATATCAATATGGTGCTGCTGACCCATCATCTCCAAGATTTGAAATGGGCCTTTCCCCTGGAATGACTGATGGATTTATCCAGAGTCGTCTCCACCTACAGTCCAGTTCCTCATAGATTGGGTAGCACGGTGCTGTCTGACACTTGAAAAGGACCTATATCTGTAACCAATAAAATCATTTTTTCTTGCAAAAAAAATTGTTGACTCATACTCAGATTGATTACTTGAGTTGGCCTTATCAGAAATAAGGTCTTAGTAGGAAATTTAGTTTAATCGTAGATCTATCTTTCATTAGTGTGTACAGTTATTTTAGTCAGGGACTATATATGCCCACATGAACTTTAAGAGAGATGAGAGAGGCAACAGTGAAACAAATGTATCTAATGCAGAGAGGGTTTACATTTTCTAAAGTTTATATTTAGCAATTATTCTAAAGATTTCCCAGGTAAACATTATTGGGAATGACACCAGCATATGCTACTTAAAGAAGTGGACATTTGAAGTTGAAGCTCTTTTTCACTTTAAAATGTTCGTAGAGGGGCGCCTGGGTGGCTCAGCGGGTTAAAGCCTCTGTCTTCGGCTCAGGTCATGATCCCAGGGTCCTGGGATCGAGCCCCACATCGGGCTCTCTGCTCAGCAGGGAGCCTGCTTCCCTTCCTCTCTCTGCCTGCCTCTCTGCCTACCTGTGATCTCTGTCAAATAAATAAATAAAAATCTTAAAAAAAATAAAATAAAATAAAATAAAATGTTCGTAGAATTTTCTGTGTTTCTAGAGTATACTAATGGGAAAAGAAAGAAAATCCTTTTTAGGATTTAAAAATATGTACTCCTTCAATATTAAAGCTTATTTTTATATAATAATACAAATAACTCAGAAATGTCTTGGTTCTTAAAATACCTGGCTGCCTTACTTTCAGATCATAAATTCTATTCATTTCTTTCAGTTTACTTGAGTTGTCCTGTACTATTTCCCTCAGATACTTCTTTCTGTCTTTTTTTTTTTTTTTTAACCAAAGGGAAAGTATTTTGAGCATCTACATGAGGAGAATACATGTAGAATACAGACAAACTGGGCATGTGCACAGTACTGTGGAGTAACACAGCTGCACACCGTCCTGCCTTCTTTCTGTGCTCACATTAGTATCTTACTGTATATCGGTGGGGCTGCAGAGGAGGACAACCGTGTTAAAAAGAATGGGTGCACACAGCCCCCTTTCCGAAAGGATATTTATCTCTGCCCTACTCAAGTCTTGTACTCTAACCAAACTGATCTGTGACATTTCTCCAGGACCCTTTCTACCTTCTTTCCATCTCAGCCTTTGCTAATGCCTTATATTGCTGTATAACCACCTCCATAATCCACTTATTAAAATCCTACCCCGTTTCCTTGAAGTCTTTATTTCTGGCAGGAAGAAGCCTCTCCTGTTTAACGGGCCTGACTCATCATGCCTTTGTAATGCAGCTGTTTCATTGACTGGTAACATTTCCATTACTCAGGCTGGGTCTTTGCTCTTGTAGCCAGACTGATTCTCAAGCTCACATTTACTATGCACCAACTTTCATATATATATTATCTCATTTTATTTTCCCAAATTGCCTAGTGAGGGACTTTGACAGGAAAGTTGTTCAGTCAACATTTGAGGATGAAAAAGTAATCAACTGAGTGATTACGCAAATCCTGCTGGTGAATCCTTGACTGTAGAGAGCTGCATCTGTTGCTTCTAGACACAAGTACATAAAAACAGTGCACATTTAGTGTGTGTATTTTATATACATATTCTAATAATGTTTACCTGGGAAATACCTTTTCAAACACACACACACACACACACACACACACACACACACACACACACTAGCCAAATAAGAAAGATAAATAACAGATATTGTTAGTACATACATTGGAAAAGAAAATAGGATTTTATACTTTGAATCCATACCTTTGACTTGTTACAGGTACTCTAGGCACATTAAGACTATTGAGCAGTTTTATAATTGAGGGCAAAACACTTTGCATAAAGCAAAGGGAGTTTGTCTTCACAATGGGGATAAAACTATACATTTAATACTTAACCTAACCTTATCCTTTTATTTGTTTCACTTTATTTTATGGGTTTGTCCTGTTGTATTTTGTTCATCTGAGCTGAAAATTAGAGATTCTTGTCTATTTTAGGATAAAAACATTTTATTGTCTATTTTAGGATAAAAGATGATGATATTAAGCTAGGCATTAACTAATTCATGGGCTTTATTCTTATATGTATGTGTATGTATGTATATACATATATATACACATGCCCGATGTATAATGGTCTTTCACACCATTGTCCAGTGATTTTTTTTCTTTTTGAAATCTTATAAATTAATTAGAAATACTGAACTACTACTACTCTGATCGATTATAACTAAGTTGTAGGCAAAAAAAAACAATGAAATAGGGACATGTATGCTACAGAGAGCTAGCCAATTGCATTAATTCTTAGTGTTTAAGGGATAAAGTTAATTGACTCGAGAGAGCAAATGATTCCTGTTATTTTTTTCTGGTATTAAGTTGGTTTATTTCTAGAATATGAAGTATCACGTTTGCATCATTTAAGCATTAATACATGTTATGTAACAAAATTACTACTTATTTTATAACTTATTCATACAATTTTAAATCCACAGATAGTCATATGTTGGCAAATAATCTGTAATTTTCGAAAAGCTTCAGTATACTTAAGAACTATGTAGAGATTAATTTGAAAGTTTTGTTTACAGAAATTATTTTCCCTAATGTGTTGCATTCATCTACCATCAGTACCACCACTCTCACACTAACCAGTTGGAACTATCGAATTATAATTGATATTTATAAGTATATTAATTTGCTAGAGCTGCTAAAACAAGGTCCCACAGACTGGGTGACTTAAAGAACGGAAACTTATTTTCTCACAGTTCTGGAGGCTAGAAGTCTGAGATCAAGATGTTGGCAGCATTGATTTCTTCTGTGACCTCTCTCCTTAGCTTGTAGATGGCAGTCTTCTCCCTCTGTCTTCATGGTCTTCCCTCTGTGTGCCCACAGGCATGCACATGTCAGTATTCAAATTCCCTCTTATAAGGACACCAGTCCTACTGGATTAGGATTTGCCCTAAAGAACTCATGTTAATTATTTATTTATTAATCTATCTCCAAATACAGTTAAGTTCTGAGGTAATAGGAGTCAGGGGTTCAACATATAAATTTGGGGGTGGGGGTAAAGGGACACAATTCAGCCCCTAATAGATAGAGGTGAAAGAAAGTGTGGGTGTGTGTGTGTGTTCACATTGTGTGTGTTCACATTGCTCAGATTGCTAAGTAAATGAAGTAATTTTATTAACATGACACTTAAGTAGCATATTTATTGCTTTAATTTCGGTGATATTTGTGAATGATCAACCTACTCAAAAAAAAAAAAAAAAGCCCTCAGTGGAAATAAGAAAAGTAAATTCTAGCTCTGATGCTGACATTCCCTCAATTTATTTAACTAGCATTTATCAAGTACTAAGGCTTTTTTTTTTTTTCTTAGAGCCAAAAGGTCTCACATTTATTCCCTGATAAAATGTGTTTATTGGCCAGGTAGGAAGGATGTTTACAGAGTGACAGGATAGAACACATGATCTTCACGCAACTTAAGTAAATATGTATGCCAGTCAGGTATGTCATCACATGATGTGTGATGCCTTCTAGACCCAGCCTGGTTCTTCTCCAGCACCTCCTCATGGAGTTGTACCTGATTTTATTACCAGTTTTCGTCCGAATCCACTGGGGAATGGGACGATTCAGCTTTTGTTTCTTGGCTGGGAATCGCTTGATTCTGAAAGTCTTGTGAGAAGACATGGCGAGAAACAGTCAGCCACAAACAGCAGGATGGCAGCGAAAAAGAGAAAAGCTGACAAAAGGCATTTTACTGGGAGTGATACTAGCTGTAATGTTGAACAAGTCATGAACTATTATTCTTCATCTGCAAAGCTGTAATTTAAAATCTCTTTACCTAACTCATAAGATTACTCCACAAATAAGTAAATAAAAGTCCTTTGAGAACATAAATGTGCTAGCCAAGTCATTATTAGCAGGATTTTTAAAAGTAAATGCATTTTCCTCTTATTGCTGTTTTGCCATACAACTGACCGTGAATATTTTATTCATTGCAAGTAAAAATGTGAACCACTAGTTACTGGAAAATTCTTAATATAGTAAGCATTGTCAAATTCAGGAAGTCACCTATGATGTAACAGAAAAACAGTGTCAGAAAACTTAAGTTTAAGGTTCGGCTCTTGCCGGTACTAGCTGAGTAAGTAAACCTGCTCAAATCATTTATTAAACTCTTGAGAGTTATTTGCTCATTTGTACCTGAAATATACTTATTTCACAGGGAATCATTTATGAGGAATTAATATGATGATGTCAGTGGCATGATAGTCACATATTGAACCATGTGATGATAATCAGTCCTTTTGTCAACTATCAATCACATTCAATATACAAGATGATGGTGTAATATTACTTGAAAGAGAATTTGGAAGTGACCAAGTAATCTATTAATGGATTTTATTAACATTTAAATTGGGACAAGCAGATGGTCTTAATGCCTGAGGGTGTTTCTTTTATCTTAACATTATACTTTTCCAATAGATGTGCTACACAAAAGATGGAGCATAGTATCTTCACCAGAAAGGGAGATCACCTTGGTGAACCTGAAAAAAGATGCCAAGTATGGCTTAGGTAAGTCACTGAGATTCTTCAAGGGAGTAAGAGTTCAAAGAGAAACATTCTGTAGTATAACATTGGCATTAAGGCACCAGCCCACCACGGATCCAGATACTGGTTGCCTCCCCACAGCCCCTTCACCCCACCCACCTAGTCAGGAAATGTGAAAGATGAAATGCTCACAAACAAAACTTTTACCAAATTCAACAGTCCCATTTCACATGTGTTACTTACTGATCATACCTGATCTTAGAATCTCTACACTTCTCTGCATCAGACAGACTGCTCATTAGTCCTTGAAAGCACCAGTGTCATGAAGATCTTTCTTAAGTGTATTGTTTCACAGGATTTCAAATCATTGGTGGAGAGAAGATGGGAAGACTGGATCTAGGTGTATTTATTAGTTCAGTTACCCCTGGAGGACCAGCTGACTTGGATGGATGCTTAAAGCCAGGTACTTCACATTAGGTGATTTCCTGAGTACTTAACTGACAGGCATGAATTTGCACAGATGGCAAAAGTAGAACTCGGGAAAAACAAAGATAGTGAAAAATAATGTCGGCAGTAGCATTTCTAAGACTTAGCATGAATTTCTCTTTGTTTTTGAAAATACTGGATTGTCGGGTGCCTGGGTGGCTCAGTGGGTTAAAGCCTCTGCCTTCAGCTGGGGTCATGATCTCAGGTCCTGGGATCAAGTCCCACATGGGGCTCTCTGCTTGGCAGGGAGACTGCTTCCCTCTCTCTCTGCCTGCCTCTCTGCCTGCTTGTGATCTCTGTCTGTCAAATAAATAAATAAAATCTTTAAAAAAAGAAAGAAAGAAAATACCGGATTGTCTGTTTTTACAGGAGACCGTTTGATATCTGTGAATAGTGTGAGTCTCGAGGGGGTCAGCCACCATGCCGCGATTGAAATTTTGCAAAAAGCTCCTGAAGAAGTGACTCTTGTTATCTCTCAGCCAAAAGAGAAGATACCCAAAGGTAATGTTTTGGATGTTTCTTAGCTGTGTATTCTGTTTCACTTTTCACAAATACTTCCATATCATGGATTAGATTAAAGCTCGAGGTGGTTTTAAGGTCCTTATTTCCTTCCTGAAAATTTAATATATGTAGCTCTGTTTAATATTATACATTATAGTGTAACTTTTCATTCATCACTTCTGAGATTTTCTATCTCATTCATCTCCAGTACTCTATGCATAAAAGTGGATTTGTTGTGCCAAATCGATCTCACTTAAGTAAATCTTGAGTACTTGCTGCATTCCATTCCTTCCTAGGCCCAATCAGAAATAAAACTCTTTACCCTTGTCTAATTAATATAACTATATAATTGTTATCTACGAAGTCCTAACCTGAACAAGACTGTAAAAAATAAAAATATAAAAACATCAGAATTTTAAAACAAGACCATACCATTTTGTCTCATAATTCCTGCCATTAGCGTGTTGTGGCAGAAAAGGCCCTTGACCAAGATGAGATGACTTGAGTTTGAGTCATGATTATTTTTTGTTAAGAATGAGACAGTGATCTTGGCTCTGCCTTGTCTCCCTTGCACAGAGTTGTTCGGGGGCTGCAGTAGTGAGGCAGTGTTTGTGAGAGAAGGACACACAGCACGTGCAGTGAGAAGAGCTCCAAAGTCTAGGGTCAGGCTCTGTCTCCACTGCTTAATACTGCATACCGCAAGCAAATCACTTGAATTTGCTAAACCTCAATCCATTCATTAATCAAATGCTGAATATAAAGTGCTTATCTTATAGGTTTTGAAAATTAAATGAGATAATACATGTAAAGAATTAGCACGTTGCCTGGTACCTATTAAGCACTTACATGTGAGTTTTAGTTGTCATTTTTTTTTAATTTTATTTTTTATAAACATATATTTTTATCCCCAGGGGTACAGGTCTGTGAATCGCCAGGTTTACACACTTCACAGCAGTCACCATAGCACATACCCTCCCCAATGTCCATAACCCCACCCCCCCTCTCCCAACCCCCGTCCCCCCATCAACCCTTAGTTTGTTTTGTGAGATTAAGAGTCACTTATGGTTTGTCTCCCTCCCAATCCCATCTTGTTTCATTTACTCTTATCCTACCCGCTTAACCCCCCATGTTGCATCTCCTCTCCCTCATATCAGGGAGATCATATGATAGTTGTCTTTCTCTAATTGACTTATTTCACTAAGCCTGATACCCTCAGGTTCCATCCACGTCGTCGCAAATGGCAAGATTTCATTTCTTTTGATGGCTGCATAGTATTCCATTGTGTATATATACCACATCTTCTCTATCCATTCGTCTGTTGATGGACATCTAGGTTCTTTCCATAGTTTGGCTATTGTAGACATTGCTGCTATAAACATTCGGGTGCACGTGCCCCTTCGGATCACTACGTTTGTATCTTTAGGGTAAATACCCAGCAGTGCAATTGCTGGGTCATGGGGTAGTTCTATTTTCAACATTTTGAGGAACCTCCATGCTGTTTTCCAGAGTGGTTGCACCAGCTTGCATTCCCACCAACAGTGTAGGAGGGTTCCCCTTTCTCCGCATCCTCGCCAGCATCTGTCATTTCCTGACTTGTTAATTTTACCCATTCTGACTGGTGTGAGGTGGTATCTCATTGTGGTTTTGATTTGTATTTCCCTGATGCCGAGTGATATGGAGCACTTTTTCATGTGTCTGTTGGCCATCTGGATGTCTTCTTTGCAGAAATGTCTGTTCATGTCTTCTGCCCATTTCTTGATTAGATTATTTGTTCTTTGGGTGTTGAGTTTGCTAAGTTCTTTATAGGTTTTGGACACTAGCCCTTTATCTGATATGTCATTTGCAAATATCTTCTCCCACTCTGTCAGTTGTCTTTTGGTTTTGTTAACTGTTTCCTTTACTGTGCAAAAGCTTTTGATCTTGATAAAATCCCAATAGTTCATTTTTGCCCTTGCTTCCCTTGCCTTTGGCTATTTTCCTAGGAAGATGTTGCTGCAGCTGAGGTCGAAGAGGTTGCTGCCTGTGTTCTCCTCAAGGATTTTGATGGATTCCTTTCTCACATTGAGGTCCTTCATCCATTTTGAGTCTATTTTCGTGTGTGGTGTAAGGAAATGATCCAATTTCATTTTTCTGCATGTGGCTGTCCAATTTTCCCAACACCATTTATTGAAGAGGCTGTCTTTTTTCCATTGGACATTCTTTCCTGCTCTGTCGAAGATTAGTTGACCATAGAGTTGAGCGTCTATTTCTGGGCTCTCTATTCTGTTCCATTGATCTATGTGTCTGTTTTGGGGCCAGTACCATGCTGTCTTGATGATGACAGCTTTGTAATAGAGCTTGAAGTCCAGAATTGTGATGCCACCAACTTTGGCTTTCTTTTTCAATATTCCTTTGGCTATTCGAGGTCTTTTCTGGTTCCATATAAATTTTAGGATTATTTGTTCCATTTCTTTGAAAAAAATGGATGGTACTTTGATAGGAATTGCATTAAATGTGTAGAATGCTTTAGGTAGCATAGACATTTTCATAATATTTATTCTTCCAATCCAGGAGCATGGAACATTTTTCCATTTCTTTGTGTCTTCCTCAGTTTCTTTCATGAGTACTTTATAGTTTTCTGTGTATAGATTCTTAGTCTCTTTGGTTAGGTTTATTCCTAGGTATCTTATAGTTTTGGGTGCAACTGTAAATGGGATGGACTCCTTAATTTCTCTTTCTTCTGTCTTGTTGTTGGTGTAGAGAAATGCAACTGATTTCTGGGCATTGATTTTATATCCTGACACTTTACTGAATTCCTGTACAAGTTCTAACAGTTTTGGAGTGGAGTCTTTTGGGTTTTCCACATATAGTATCATATCATCTGCGAAGAGTAATAGTTTGACTTCTTCTTTGCCGATTTGGATGCCTTTAATTTCTTTTTGTTGTCTGATTGCTGAGGCTAGGACTTCTAGTACTATGTTGAATAGCAGTGGTGATAACGGACATCCCTGCCGTGTTCCTGACCTTAGCGGAAAAGCTTTCAGTTTTTCTCCATTGAGAATGATATTTGCGGTGCGTTTTTCATAGATGGCTTTGATAATATTGAGGTATGTGCCCTCTATCCCTACACTTTGAAGAGTTTTGATCAGGAAGGGATGCTGTACTTTGTCAAATGCTTTTTCAGCATCTATGGAGAGTATCATATGGTTCTTTTCTTTCTTTTATTAATGTTTGTATCGCATTGATTGATTTGCGGATGTTGAACCAACCTTGCAGCCCTGGAATAAATCCCACTTGGTCGTGGTGAATAATCCTTTTAATGTACTGTTGAATCCTATTGGCTAGTATTTTGGTGAGAATTTTTGCATCTGTGTTCATCAAGGATATTGGTCTGTAGTTCTCTTTTTTGATGGGATCCTTGTCTGGTTTTGGGATCAAGTTGATGCAGGGCTTATAAAATGAGTTTGGAAGTTTTCCTTCCATTTCTATTTTTTGGAACAGTTTCAGGAGAATAGGAATTAGTCCTTTAAATGTTTGGTAGAATCCTTGGGACGCCTGGGTGGCTCAGTTGGTTGGGCAGCTGCCTTCGGCTCAGGTCATGATCCCAGCGTCCTGGGATCGAGTCCCGCATCGGGCTCCTTGCTCGGCAGGGAGCCTGCTTCTCCCTCTGCCTCTGCCTGCCACTCTGTCTGCCTGTGCTTGCTCTCTCTCTCTCTCTCTCTGACAAATAAATAAACAAAATCTTTAAAAAAAAAAAAAAGAAATGTTTGGTAGAATCCCCCGGGAAGCCATCTGGCCCTGGGCTTTTGTTTGGAGATTTTTAATGACTGTTTCAATCTCCTTACTGGTTATGGGTCTGTTCTGGCTTTCTATTTCTTCCTGGTTCAGTTGTGGTAGTTTATATGTCTCTAGGAATGCATCCATTTCTTCCAGATTGTCAAATTTGTTGGCATAGAGTTGCTCATAGTATGTTCTTATAATTGTCTGTATTTCTTTGGTGTTAGTTGTGAACTCTCCTCTTTCATTCATGATTTTATTTATTTGGGTCCTTTCTCTTTTCTTTTTGATAAGTCTGGCCAGGGGTTTATCAATCTTATTAATTCTTTCAAAGAACCAGCTCCTAGTTTCGTTGATTTGTTCTATTGTTTTTTTGGTTTCTATTTCATTGATTTCTGCTCTGATCTTTATGATTTCTCTTCTCCTGCTGGGTTTAGGCTTTCTTTGTTGTTCTTTCTCCAGCTCCTTTAGGTGTAGGGTTAGGTTGTGTACCTGAGACCTTTCTTGTTTCTTGAGAAAGGCTTGTACCGCTATATATTTTCCTCTCAGGACTGCCTTTGTTGTGTCCCACAGATTTTGAACCGTTGTGTTTTCATTATCATTTGTTTCCATTAATTTTTTTCAATTCTTCTTTAATTTCCGGGTTGACCCATTCATTCTTTAGAAGGATGCTGTTTAGTCTCCATGTATTTGGGTTCTTTCCAAATTTCCTCTTGTGATTGAGTTCTAGCTTCAGAGCACTGTGGTCTGAAAATATGCAGGGAATGATCCCAATCTTTTGATACCGGTTGAGACCTGATTTAGGACTGAGAATATGATCTATTCTGGAGAATGTTCCATGTGCACTAGAGAAGAATGTGTATTCTGCTGCTTTGGGATGAAATGTTCTAAATATATCTGTGATGTCCATCTGTACAGTGTGTCATTTAAGGCCTTTATTTCCTTGTTGATCTTTTGCTTGGATGATCTGTCCATTTCAGTGAGGGGAGTGTTAAAGTCGCCTACTATCATTGTATTATTGTTGATGTGTTTCTTTGATTTTGTTATTAATTGGTTTATATAGTTGGCTGCTCCCACGTTAGGGGCATAGATATTTAAAATTGTTAGATCTTCTTGTTGGACAGATCCTTTGAGTATGATATAGTGTCCTTCCTCATCTCTTATTATAGTCTTTGGCTTAAAATCTAATTGATCTGATATAAGGATTGCCACTCCTGCTTTCTTCTGATGTCCATTAGCATGGTAAATTCTTTTCCACCCCCTCATCTTAAATCTGGAGGTGTCTTCGAGTTTAAAATGAGTTTCTTGTAGGCAACATATAGATGGGTTTTGTTTTTTTATCCATTCTGATACCCTGTGTCTTTTGATTGGGGCATTTAGCCCATTAACATTCAGGGTAACTTGAGAGATATGAATTTAGTGCCATTGTATTGCCTGTAAGGTGACTGTTATTGTATATTGTTTCTGTTCATTTCTGATCTACTACTTTTAGGGTCTCTCTTTGCTTAGAGGACCCCTTTCAATATTTCCTGTAGAGCTGGTTTGGTGTTTGCAAATTCTTTCAGTTTTTGTTTGTCCTGGAAGCTTTTAATCTCTCCTTCTATTTTCAATGATAGCCTAGCTGGATATAGTATTCTTGGCTGCATGTTTTTCTCGTTTAGTACTCTGAATATATCATGCCAGCTCTTTCTGGCCTGCCAGGTCTCTGTGGATAAGTCTGCTGCCAATCTAATATTTTTACCATTGTATGTTACAGACTTCTTTTCCCGGGCTGCTTTCAGGATCTTCTCTTTGTCACTAAGACTTGTAAATTTTACTATTAGGTGACGGGGTGTGGACCTATTCTTATTGATTTTGAGGGGGGTTCTCTGAATCTCCTGGATTTTGATGCTTGTTCCCTTTGCCATATTGGGGAAATTCTCTCCAATAATTCTCTCCAATATACCTTCTGCTCCCCTCTCTGTTTCCTCTTCTTCTGGAATCCCAATTATTCTAATGTTGTTTCGTCTTATGGTGTCACTTATCTCTCGAATTCTCCCCTCGTGGTCCAGTAGCTGTTTGTCCCTCTTTTGCTCAGCTTCTTTGTTCTCTGTCATTTGGTCTTCTATATCGCTAATTCTTTCTTCTGCCTCATTTATCCTAGCAGTGAGAGCCTCCATTTTTGATTGCACCTCATTAATAGCTTTTTTGATTTCATCTTGGTTAGATTTTAGTTCTTTTATTTCTCCAGAAAGGGCTTTTATATCTCCCAAGAGGGTTTCTCTAATATCTTCCATGCCTTTTTCGAGCCCGGCTAGAACCTTGAGAATCGTCATTCTGAACTCTCGATCTGACATATTACCAATGTCTGTATTGATTAGGTCCCTAGCCTTTGGTACTGCCTCTTGTTCTTTTTTTTGTGGTGAATTTTTCCACCTTGTCATTTTGTCCAGATAAGAGTATATGAAGGAGCAAGTAAAATACTAAAAGGGTGGCAACAACCCCAGGAAAATATGCTTTAGCCAAATCAGAAGAGATCCGAAATCGTGAGGGGGGAGAAAGGGGATTAAAAAGAGGGTCGGGAAAAAAAAAAAAAGAAACAATTAAAAAAAGAAAACCGATAAAGAAAAAATATAAAAAGGAAAAAATATATATATATATTAGATAAACTATTTAAAAAACGTTAAAAAAGAAAACGGTAAAAGTTAAAAAAATTTAGCAGAAGAAGAGAAAAAAAATTGAAAAAGAAAAAAAATTAAATTAACTGCAAGGCTAAAGAATCATGAGGAGAAAGCCATGAGTTCCGTGCTTTGCTTTCTCCTCCTCTGGAATTCCGCTGCTCTCCTTGGTATTGAAACTGCACTCCTTGGTAGGTGAACTTGGTCCTGGCTGGGCTTCTTGTTGATCTTCTGGGGGAGGGGCCTGTTGTAGTGATTCTCAAGTGTCTTTGCCCCAGGCGGAGTTGCACCGCCCTTACCAGGGGCCGGGCTGAGTAATCCGCTTGGGTTTGCTTTCGGGAGCTTTTGTTCCCTGAGCGCTTTCCGTAGAGTTCCGGAGGGCGGGAATGAAGATGGCGGCCTCCCGGTCCCCCGCCCGGAGGAGCCGAGAGCCCGGGGCCCCACTCCTCAGTGTGCCCTCAGAGAACAGTGCCCAATTACTCCCATCACCCTGCCTCCGGCCGCCCTCCGAGCTGACCGAGCCTGCGACCGGTTCAAGGTAACCCCGAGCTTAGAGCTCACTCCTCGGCTCTGTCTCTGTAGCCGGCTTCCCCGTTCTAATACCTGCGAGCTCTGCGACACTCAGACACCCCCGATCCTTCTGTGACCCTGCGGGACCTGAGGCCACGCTGACCCCGCATGGGCTTCACCCCGGTTAAGCCTCTGGAGCGATGTCCCTCAGCGGAACAGACTTTTAAAAGTCCTGATTTTGTGCTCCGTTGCTCTGCCGCTTGCCGGGAGCCGGCCCCTCCCCCCACAGTCT
The DNA here is from genome assembly GCF_002288905.1 of Enhydra lutris kenyoni. Taxonomy (NCBI): domain Eukaryota; kingdom Metazoa; phylum Chordata; class Mammalia; order Carnivora; family Mustelidae; genus Enhydra; species Enhydra lutris. The sequence continues at coordinate 41,982,211 of NW_019154087.1, read as the reverse complement.
ATCTTCCCGTCGCTTTGGATTCACTTCTCCGCCAGTCCTACCTTTCAGAAAGTGGTTGATTTTCTGTTTCTAGAATTGCTCTTCTTCTTCTCTTCGATCTCCCGTTGGATTTGTAGGTGTTTGCAATCTTTAGATAAGCTATCTAGCTGATCTCCCGCTACCTGAAGTAGTCTCAGCCTGCTACTTCTCTGCCATCTTGACTCCTCCCTTTAGTTGTCATTTTTAACAGTATTTTTCAAAAACGTTGTAGTGCTAATTATGTTCGAGTTACCTTCATCCCAAAGATACTGAGAAATATGTAAAAGAATATTTAAATGTTACCTGTAAAACAAGTTTAGATAGTGGATTTTTGGCATAATTTCAGACAATTAAGATACAATAGAAACAAAAAGAAAACTTTTTTTTTAAAGATTTTATTTATTTACTTGACAGAGAGAGAAAGAGAGACAGATCACAAGTAGGCAGAGAGGCAGGCAGAGAGAGAGAGGAGGAAGCAGGCTCCCCGCCGAGCAGAGAGCCCAACGCGGGGCTCGATCCGAGGACCCCGAGATCCTGACCTGAGCCGAAGGCAGAGGCTCTAACCCACTGAGCCACCCAGGCGCCCCAAGAAAACATTTTAACCATATGTTGTGACATAAAACTTTCTCGGGTTGTATACAGATGAGTTATTTTGACTGCAGTTTCTTTTATTCACTAAGTGTTTTATTTATATATATATATATATATATATATATATATATAGTGTGTGTGTGTGTGTATACAAAATATGTACATATATAAATAATGTTTTCAGTACTTGTTACTTGAACAAACACAACAAATAGAAAACACCATCACTGCCCAAAAGAGCCTTATAATCGAATTGTAGCCTGATCATCTTAGGCAGAGGAAGATGATTACATTTGAAAATGTAGCATACTTCTTTTCAAGCAGCCTTTTGCTCCCAAAAAAAAAGGAAAAAAAATTGGGATCTTTTATTCACCCTTTTTTAGCAAAAGAAGCATATGAATTCAGAAGAAACTCATTTTACATCTAAATAAAGCTCTAAGGGACTCCCCTCATGATTTTCTTTTCAATAGATATTTTATATAAAATGCATTCATTTGTTCAACAAATGTTTACTGAATGCCTGTGATGTGCAGGACACAAACTCTGCCAGCCTCATGGGACTTACACTTTATCAGGGAAGGCAAATATTGAACAACCAACTAAACAAATGTCTCATTGTAACTATGATAAATGTTAAGAAGAAGTCCAAGGTACTGAGAGTATTTAGCAGAGAAACTTTACCTAGTGTAGGGACCAATAAAGCTTTTCTTTTTAGCAGACTTTCATGTGGTTATTTTATTTTTTACTATTCATTCTTAATAAAAATTAAAAGCATAATGTTAAAGTATAGTCCTGTGAAACTGTTAACTTCAGAAAGCTAGATTAATCTTACCATATGTTTAGCTATACTGTAGTATAACTTGAAATAAAACTCAAAGAACCTAGAACATATACCTTAGGCTTTCCGTCTCAAGTATCAACCACCAAAGAGAAAGGTTTTTATTTTTCTTTGTTTGCTAATATATTTAAAGTTATAGAATACATACTAGTTAGTTAAAACAAATCCAATTTATACAGAAATCAATGAAGTAAAAAGGAAAAGTTCCCTTATACCCATTCTCTAGGGAAACTCTTTGATGACTATGTCATTCTCTGTATATTGGAGATAAATTTGGGGGGAAACAAAATACTGCCTCTTGTGTACACACACACACACACACACATAGACACATACACTTTTTTTTTAATCTAAATATCAGTTTGCAAGTTGCATACTCTATATTCTAAACATCCATGAATATACACTTTTTTTATGTGGTGATATATTTCATGTCATGGGTGCATCAAAATGTAATGTTTTTCTTTTATTGTATATCCAGGATAGCTATAATTCTTTTATAAATGTGGTTTCCAACAAACACACTTGTATATACACCACTGGAAAATGTACATATTCCTAGAGGTTAGACACTTAGAAGTAGATTGCATATGCCCATTTGCATTTTTGACAAATGCTATCTGTTGCCCAAGTTTTATTAATATTTAGTCAGCCATGTACATGTGACAGTGATCTCCTCACACCAACAGTGGTGTGAGAAATTATCAGTCATTCTCATTTACATCAGCCACAGAGCTAGAAAACTGCACTAAACTGCACATCCCTGAGCAACGTGAGAATATCTTTTCATATACTTATGATTTGTATTTCACTCTGAATTTCCAGTCTACATTCCATACCCTTGTTGTAGAGGAGTTTTACATCTCTTTCTTTCTTTTAGAAACTCTTTGTTAGGGATAATTGATTATTTTTTGTTATTTTTGCAAACATTTTCTCTCCAGTTGCTCATTCCTCTTTTAAATTTCCCTTGGTTTCACTTGCTCACAAAGAACTTTTTTTTTTTTTATTTTATTTTTTATAAACATATAATATATTTTTATCCCCAGGGGTACAGGTCTGTGAATCGCCAGGTTTACACACTTCACAGCACTCATCATAGCACATACCCTCCCCAATGTCCATAATCCCACCCCCCCAACCCCCCTCCCCCCATTAACCCTCAGTTTGTTTTGGCTCACAAAGAACTTTTAATATTTTATAAATTTACAACTGTAATTTTTTTCCTGAAATCTTTGATTTGTGTCTTACTTAGGAAAGCTTTAGGTGGCTCTTGATAAGAACCGTATACATAAGGAATTTGGGGTTGCCTTGATAATTATTTGGAGTCTAAAAAATGCAGTCTAGAAGGACAATATAAAATAGGTAAATAAATAACCATTAAATAAGGAGCAAGGAGTTTTGATGATTCAGATTATTTCTAGTTAGGGAATTGAAGTCTTCATAGAGGAGAGTGACTTGAAATAGGTACTGGAGAATGGAAAGGGGGAGTTAAGGCAAGGGGGGTATGCACTTTCATAGAAGATGCAACAGAAATGACCAAAAGAAGGGGCAAAGAAAATAGCACCTGCGATATTTGTCAGGTCCTCATTTTGGCTCCAGGCCCCAGATCAGGTGTTATGAATACGTTACGCTATGTAAAATCCTTTCACGGTCATTAAGAAACACTGTGAGTATGTAGCACAGGTATATGTGTCACTTACCTGTTATTCCCCTTGATGGATTTTGACTTCTAGTGCCTTCTACTCCTGTGCACATGGCCAATGGCATGAAAAACTACATGAAGAAACCTTCCTACATGCAAGACAGTGCTGTAGATTCTTCTGAGGATCACCGCTGGCCACAGGGTACCCCAAGGCATGTCTCAGAGAGCTCTTTTGGGCTGTCTGGGGGCCTGCGGGAAGGAAGCCTGAGTTCTCAGGATTCCAGGACTGAAAGTGCCAGCTTGTCCCAGAGCCAGGTCAATGGTTTCTTTGCCAGCCCTGCGGGTGACCGAACCTGGCAGGAGACACAGCGCGGCAGCCCTTCCCCTTCGGTGATATCCAAAACCACTGAGAAGAAGAGGACTGCTACGGACAGTAACCGAGGCAAAACAAAAAAACCAGGCATTTCTGATGCAACAGATTACTCTGACCGCGGAGATTCAGACATGGATGAAGCTACTTATTCGAGCAGTCAGGATCATCAAACACCAAAAAAGGCATAGTTTAATTTGAATCTCTGGGTTTGTTGTTGTTTTCTTTTTTTTTTTTTTTTTTCATTGAATAAAACAAATAACAGCGAATATATTACAGAGGAAAATAACCTACTATAAACGGCTTACCTTATTCTGGAAAGGAGGAATAGTTTATGTCCTGTGTTACTAACTGCTACTGCATTTGATGCTAACTTTCAGACAATTTAGCAGCTTTGAATGCTAACTCTAAAATGGCTATGATACTGGATACTTGCAACCTGGAAGTTGGAAAAGAAATGAATAATCAGGTTATGCTTATTTTCTACAGGTTGTTTGTCTCTTGCATACTTAATGTTTATATCAATAAGAATTTAGTATCTGGAATAGTTGTTCCTAAACAGTTCGTATAATGGGCATTTGACTATGTGAATAGCCTAAATTCTTCTAAAGTTCTGAACATATGAAAATAATAAGAACAACAACATACAGAATTGCTCATTTCCTAGAAATGTTATAAATGTAAACTCACATTCACAAGCGGATTCAGAAAAGAAACTTGAGCTCTTGATTCACGGAGGAACCAACATTCCACATAAGAGGGTTATGCCCTTACAAATGGGGCTTAGCTGTTGTGCCTCTGTTTATACTGGATTTGTAAATGTAACCAAAGTAAGCATGAAGCCCCTTCATCTTAGCGGTCCCAGTTGAAAGCTGCTGCTTGATATATATTGATTTTTAAGGAAAGAGAAATACTTTCTTAATGTGAGAGCATAAAAAACATTGGACAAGGATTATGTAAAAGCCAGGTTTGAACTGGATTCTGGGCTTCACTCTGCCTTATCTAGCTGTTTGACTTGAAGCAAGCCCTTTAATCTCTAGACCTCAATTTCCTCAACCATAAAATATAAAGGCATTGGATTAGATGATCTCTGAGATGGCTTCCAGCCCTCATGATCTTTGAATTTAGTCTATCCCTTAATATCTTGCTTTCCTTAATTTTTCCAAAAAGCATATATTGATCTTCCAGTAGTAACTCATTTTGACTCTAACAAGAAATCCTTTTGTTTGTTTTTCTTTGTTAAGGAATCTTCCTCCTCAATGAATACATCCAACAAAATGAATTTTAAAACTTTTTCTTCATCACCTCCTAAACCTGGAGATATCTTTGAGGTTGAACTGGCTAAAAATGATAACAGCTTGGGGATAAGTGTCACGGTACTGTTTGACAAGGTTTTCAAATGTTTTCTCTTCTCCATTTCCAGCAGCCTATTGTATGCCAACTTATTTATTTTGCTTCTGAAGGGAAACCGGTCAAATAATTTCCCAAATTACAAATTGAAATTGTATCTTAAAACTTTTTTAAAAAGCTATGTGCTAGTGACTTTTTCCTGTGGTTTAAAAGAAATTAGACAAATCCTACTTACTTAAACTACATAGATTTCATAATGCTTAATCTGAACACAAGACTAAGAAAATATAAAATTAATAAGTATGTTTTACATACATTTGACCCTTCTACATGAACATCGGGTAACACACTTTAACCTACATCATAAATAAATTCTAATGTGTATTTACATGCCCTTACTCCCCATAACATATCCTAATTGTAAACATGACTAGTATATTAAAATTAGAGGTTCCCAAGGAACATATGTACTTTTATAGTATTTAAATATAAGCATAGGCTACTTGATGAAAATACTTTAGAATTCTAGTCTATTAATTCTAAATTGTTTATTTATTTATCTTTATGACATTTAAAGGATATTGTTAGTTAGGAAAAGCCATTTCAAAACATGGTAGAAATAGCACTATTAACATATAGAAGTCAAAAAGAAAACCTAATTTTCAAGCACTTTTTAAAATATTGTAACTCTTTACCTCTTGCCCTTGACTTCTTTAGAATTTTATTATCTTCCTGGTGTGAAGGGAGCTAAAACCTGTGCATTCACAAGAGATGGAGAATCTACTCATTAAGTCTCATTTACAGTGTAACAAAACTAACCTACCAAAGCCTTTTAAAATTAAAAAAAAGTTCCTTGACTCATAGATTTGCAAGTTGCAGTTTACCAAATATGATCTGAAGTAAATTACTCTATATGCTGTTTTTTCTGACAGTCATGTTCTCATACTAATTTTGCATAGATGGATTTTGCTTTCTCCTTGCTCGTAATGCATGATATAGTCTTACAAAGGGAGAGCAATTCATATACTCAAGACCCAGCATGTTGTTTTCTGAGTAAAGAGTTTTCTAAAGAGTAACTGCTTTACATTTGGAAAACCTGGCTAGAAATATTCTTGGGTTTTGAATTAATTGCATGTGCTGATGTGTTGATGCTTTGGCTGAGGAACTGAATGCTTTCTAGGTCTCAGATTTGAAAGATGGAGTGTGAAATTATCCATATGACAAAATGTTATTTTATTTGTCTTTTTCCACTTAGGGAGGTGTGAATACCAGTGTCAGACATGGTGGCATTTATGTGAAAGCTGTTATTCCCAAGGGAGCAGCTGAGTCCGATGGTAGAATTCACAAAGGTAGAGTGTTTGTGTGTGTACAGGAATTATACATAGGATTATCACTTCAACAAATAAATAAGAAATTAGAAAGTTGATAGAGACTTCAAATATTCATAATATAAAATAAAAACATGTGCAGTTATTTTAAGACTTAAGTATTAAAAAACTCCCTGATGTCATTCTAAAAACTCTTCTTTTCAGCCTATTCTCTAGTATCAGAAAATATCTTGACAGTGTTTTATTTCGTGTTTTGTACTTTTGAAGAAGCAAATTGCCAGAAAATGGGAAAGGAATAGTGCCCTTGTAAAAACACTCTGATGTCTACATTTTTAATAAAAACTAACTAGCTTAGTTTCTTCTAATCTCTCTACATTTGTAGTCAGTTAATCTTTTTCCATGATTTAAATTGATTCTATAATACATACAATAATATCTTGTTCAAAATTGTATTTAAGATTAGTCATAGAATTTGGAAAGTAGATATGTATTAAAGAGACTCTGTGACTTGAGTTTGTCAAGAATTTCTGAGTCTCTCCTCAAATAAATCAATATAAAACAATAGCACAAGATATTAAAAAGCATATAGAATCTTTATCTTATAACTTCGCTTTTTTCAAAATTACTGCTTAATTTATAGGTGATCGTGTCCTTGCCGTCAATGGAGTTAGTCTGGAAGGAGCTACCCACAAGCAGGCTGTGGAAACGCTGAGAAATACCGGACAAGTAATAATAGCTCATTATACCAACCTTTTAAGATATGTTAGAAGAACATAATAATGTGTGAATAATATCTGTCTCGCTTAGGTCTCCAAATTTGTTAGTCAAGAAACCAAGCCTGATTCCTGTAAATGTTCTGGTATTTTCTTTTCCTTCAAATTGGGAAGCAAGAATTATGACAGAAATTTTTCACTGAGGAAACTTGGCTTTCTATATCATATTTAGTCCTATTATTACCAGATATGACAGGAGAAATGGTGGGGATTGCATTTTTAAAATTTTTTGTAAACATCTACAAATACCTAGTGATTTTCACTTCTAGTTATTTTTCAGCCAAAGGCTAAATTTTTTTCTGAAGTTTACCAAATTATTTTTAATGGCCTGTATATTATAGTGGTGATTTTATTCTAGTGCCCAAATTTTCTATAACATGTTTATGTTCATTCTAGAAGAGAAAATTTTTTTTTAAGAAAAAGAAAGTGAGAGAAGGGCAGAGGGAGAGAGAAAAAGAAAACCTTGATTTTGACATTTTCAATCCCTTGCTTTGTTTCTTCATTTTTTTTCCTCCTCTACCTATATTTTGGTGGACCAAGTAGTTATTGTAAATGATTTTATACCAACAACTATACAAAAAAATTATCTACTTTCTTATAATTCTTCTTAGTTAATGAAGTGCTATTCCATTTGTCCAGGTGGTTCACCTGTTATTAGAAAAGGGGCAGTCTCCAGCATCCAAAGAACGTGTCTCCCTGTCCCCACAGTGTACCCTTCCAGATCCAGATGCCCAAGGTCAAGCCCCAGAAAAAACGAAGAAAATGACTCATGTCAAAGACTACAGCTTTGTCACTGAAGGTCAGGCCTTGAGAGACTGTCATCTCACCTTTAACTTCTTACTGACTTACTCAAAATTTAATTTTTATATATTGGATCATAATTCATGGCTGAGTTTCTCTAATTACTCTTGTCAACTGTAAATAATCTGATGGAGCACTATAGCAATTTTTTTTAAGACACCTATGTGCACCTCTTAGAGTTTGAAAGACCTTAGTTAATGAAGTCATGCATAAGACAAATTATGGCCACCTAATAGTGCTTTCAATAGTGTAAAATTCAAATGAAATTTTCGAAGGAAAAAAATATATAAATAATTGCCAAGAATGGCTTTAAATCCATAGGAAACCTTGACTCTTAACATTTTGTATATTTTGCTTTCATTTTATGAATCTGTCAAGCTAACCCTAGGCAGAAATTCACCTCATAGTTGCCAGAGAGTGGTCTTTCTTAAAAATTTTGCAAGCCCTTGGACATAACACTACTTGGTAGGAAAATAAGAAAATTAAGAATGATGTAGCCTTTCGTAAGGCTAAAAGTGTTCATAGTACAAAAGTACCCTTTATTCTGAGATTCCATTTATCTCATTTTTAGGGGCATAGATGTCCTTTACTTTATAAATGATGGTGGTGGTATATAGTCATTGTTGTCTTTTATTTTAAATCCTTTTTTGATTGCCAAATGTTAGTACCTCTGAATTAGTCACAAATATAAGGAGAAAAATTAGCCCAACCTGTATTATTTTATCTCCTTATGAAAACAAAATTAGCATACTCACTTTATCTTACTACCTGGTATTCTTTATTTTTTCCATTACTCCTTCTTTAAATGTGTTTTTTCATTCTTTCCTGGTTATTATTCTTTCAGCTTATTTTGTTGATGAGAATTTCTTCAAAATGCTGTTGCAGCTTCCTAGAGTAAAGTATGCCTCACTAAAACATTAGAATATCCACTTACTTTCCTCCACCCTTCTCTAACATTTGTTTTGCTCTTCCTACCATCTCTCTCCCATTATGTACCCAAATTTTCCTCATTCCTCTCCTTTCCCAGATTTTTCTCTCTTTTTTTTATGTTATTCTACAATCTTTTAAAATACATGGGATTGAAACATAATTTTATTTTCAGAACCTTAATATCAAAACCCTCTCCTGTTCAAGTAGCTCAGTTCATGCAGCTTAGTTTATTAAGTTTTCTTAACAAAAAAGAGTGTGAGGTAGGATTTGAATATAGAATAAAAGTATAGTAAGTGCCTATAAAGCTATAAATTTTCTGAGAAAATGGGCTTTTTTAAGATGTATCTTAAAGTATATATGTTTGTATATTCATATATTCATCTCAAGATAGCATGTTAAGAATATTTAAGTTTTTTATATCTTTTTTTTTTCTCTCCAGAGAATACGTTTGAAGTAAAATTGTTGAAAAATAGCTCAGGTCTAGGATTCAGTTTTTCTCGAGAAGACAGTCTGATTCCTGAACAAATGAATGCCAGCATAGTAAGGGTTAAAAAGCTCTTTCCTGGACAGCCAGCAGCAGAAAGTGGAAAAATTGATGTGGGAGATGTTATCTTGAAAGTGAATGGAGCCTCTTTGAAAGGACTGTCTCAGCAGGTGAGCCCCCAGGTGTTAAATGTAGCACTTTTAATAATGAGATGGATTGGCCTTTCATAATGATTTCATAATTCTGGCTGAACTGTATCTTTGTTTGTCATTCATGGTACCCCTAGGAAGTCATATCTGCTCTCAGGGGTACATCCCCAGAAGTATCCTTGCTGCTCTGTAGACCTTCACCTGGTGTGCTACCGGAAATTGACCCTGCTCTTTTGGTGAGACCTGTGAAAAGTCTGTTTTTTTTATAGAATAGCAGTTGAGTGATTAATTCAGCTACAGTGGTTTCATCATTGATTGATGGCTCCTGGGTTTCATCCTACCTTATTCTTTAGCTAGGAGTCATGGAGCCTCTGAGTGCATTCTGCATTTGTAATATAAAGTAATTCAATTCACTTTCCTTTCTCTCCTTTCCACTTCTGGAATTCTAGAATTGTAGGAGTTTGTTTTCTAAGTGTAATTAGGAAAAGATACAAAATAATGGTTACAAAATCCTTTTGTCCGGGGCGCCTGGGTGGCTCAGTGGGTTAAAGCCTCTGCCTTCGGCTCAGGTCATGATCTCAGGGTCCTGGGATCAAGCCCTGCATTGGGCTCTCTGCTCAGCGGGGAGCCTGCTTCCTCCTCTCTCTCTGCCTGCTTCTCTGCCTACTTGTGATCTCCGTCTGTCAAATAATAAAATCTTAAAAAAAAAAAAAAAAAAACCCTTTTGTCCATTTCTTCATTGAACCAAACTGGAAAGCATAATTCTCATTCTGAGCTAGTTTAGATAAAAATGAAAATTATTTAAGCATTTCTGCCTTTAGGGGCGCCTGGGTGGCTCAGTCAGTTAAGCATCTGCCTTCGGCTCAGGTCATGATCCCAGGGTCCTGGGATTGAGCCCCGCATCGGGCTCTCTGCTAAGCAGGAGGCCTGCTTCTCCCTCTCCCACTCCCCCTTCTTGTATTCCCTCTCTATGTCTCTCTCTGTCAAATAAGTGAATAAAATCTTAAAAAAAAAAAAAAAAGAATTTATGCCTTTATTTTTAATTCCAGAAATTAAAGAGTAAGCAATATGTTTGTCCATTTCCCTTTCTTATGTCAAGCAAACAGTTAAAGGATCCAAAATCTATTCTGATGGTTATTTATAAATTATATGCTGATAGATAGGAATCCATACTTAGATGAATAATAATATAACTGAAGAAAGATTTTGTCCTGTCTACTTAAAAGAGTATTCCATTAAAAATAAACATGACTCCTGGATATGAAAGGCAGAAATGTCTAGCCCCAGAAACCTTGGCTTTTATATCAGGGAGGGGGGTAGTGTTAGGACATTACTAGGAAAGCTTCATTTCTGAAGGTGTGTTTTAAACAGCATTTTATGAGAATTTCATTGGTTTTGGGCACCAGATAAGAACTGAGTGGAACTCTCTTAATGAGTGTATAAATTGATACAACCCTTCCATAAAGCAATCTGGAAATATTAACAAGGCCTTTAAGAACATCCTATGTGCTGATTATTAAATATACAATTGTAAGGAGGGGCATCTGGGTGGCTCAGTTGAGCAGCTACCTTGGGCTCATGTCATGATCCCAGGGTCCTGGGATCCAGCCCCATGTCAGGCTTCCTGCTAGGCAGGAAGCCTGATTCTTCCTCTCTTTCCTGCTTGTGCTCTCTGTTGCGATCTCTGTCTCTCTCTCTCTCTCTCAAATAAATAAATAAAATCTTTTTTAAAAATGGAAAATTATAAGGAAATAACGAGAAACTGGGGTGGAAATGTACATACAAAGAATCTCTGGATTTCTGTTAATAGTAAAAAGTTAGCAACAATTCCGTATAAAATAATTCTGAAATAAATGTAAGGCATAGCCATTGTGGGATCATTACGCAGTTTTATGCAGTTTTTTTCAAAGCATGTGTAAGGACTTCAGAAAGTACTCATAATAGAAACCTAAATTTGAAAGTAATTTACAGGGGTGCCTGGCTATTTCAGTCAGTGGAGCATGTGACCCTTGACCTCAGGGTCCTGAGTTTGAGCCCCATGTTAGATAGAGAGAGTACTTAAAAATAAAATCCTAAAAAAAAAAAAAGGATACAAATTATAAAATATAGTATAAGTCATGTAATATTAAGAGTTGTTTTTTTTTTAAGATTTTATTTATTTATTTGACAGAGAGAGAGAGGTCACAAGTAGGCAGAGAGGCAAGCACAGAGAGAGAAGGGGAAGCAGGCTCCCCGCCGAGCAGAGAGCCCGATGCGGGCTTCAGTCCCAGGACTCAGAGATCATGACCTGAGCTGAAAGCAGAGGCTTAACCCACTGAGCCACGCAGGCGTCCAACAGTTATTTTTATATATGATATTTATATATGGTTTTGTTCTCCAATGAGCATAAATTACCTTTATTATCAAAATATAAGTGAATATTTTAATAGAAAGTACTGTTGTTCAACATGTTCCTTTTCATTTAAGTGTTCATTTTTTTTAAGATTTTGTTTTTTAAAGATTTTATTTATTTGTCAGAGAGAGCAAGAGAGCAGGCACAAGCAGAGAGAACAGTAGGCAGAGACAGAGCAGGCTCCCTGCTGAGCAAGCACCCGCCCCCCCCCACCCCCACCCAATGCAGGACCCGATCCCAGAACCCTGGGATCATGACCTGAACTGAAGGCAGCCGCTAAACTGACTGAGCGACCCAGGCATCTCCTTTTTAAGATTTTATTTATTTATTTGGGTGAGAGAGAGTGTGCATGGGCAGAGGGAGGGGCAGAAGCAGACTCCCCTCTGGGTCGGGAGCCCAACTCAGATCTCCATCCCTGGATCCCCAGGTCACAACCTGAGCCGAAGTCAGATGCTTAACTGAATGAGCCACCTAAGCGCCCCTCAATAAAGTGTTCTAAAGTTAATATAAGTCATCAGACTCTTTCTTTTTCACTGTGTGCATTACAGACCCCACTGCACTCTCCAGCACAAGTGCTCCCAAACAACACGAAAGACTCTTCTCAACCAGCATGTGTGGAGCAGGGCACCAGCTCAGATGAAAATGAGATGTACGACACAAGCAAGAAATCATGCACATCCCCATCCAGGAGAGACAGTTATAGTGACAGTAGTGGGAGTGGAGAAGAGGACTTGGTGAAAGCTCCAGCAAAAATACCGAATATGAGCTGGAGTTCATCTTTGCATCAGACTCTTAACAACATGGTATCCCAGACACAAAGTCAACATGAGGCATCTAAAAGTCAAGAAGATACCATTTGTACCATGTTTTACTACCCTCAGAAAACACCCAGTAAACCAGAAGGCGAGGACAGGTATTGTCAATATTATGGGTCACACTCAGAGCAACTGGTTATTGTGAGTAATGGGAGCAGCAACCTGCATTTCTTGAAGGATGAAATACATCTGTGTGTGAATGAGCTTCACAGTGATCAGGCAGATGACTGTATTAGGTATCTAGTTACTGTGCCTGATGGTGTTAGTTAGCAAACCAGTAAGCTCTTTAGCCTTTTAACCTCAGACTTGCTGATCTCTTGAGCATGTATCTCAAAATCGGGAAAGTTGTTTGCATTTCATCATCATTCATATTACTTAAAGAGAAGAGACCTATTTAGGTAGTGATGGGCAGGAGAGTAGGAAATACAAATATAAACAGAAGCGGTTGGGAGGGAAGAGACATAGAGTTTAAAAAGGTCGGATATAAAACTGCAGAAGGTGGGGAAAGCTGATTGAAAGAACAAAGGCAAGAAGAAAGACTACATTTATACCTCTAACAGTTATTCACACATTTTATTGTTTGGCTACATCTTTGTGTATATCCCATTGCAACCATATTTGTTCAAGTTCTTGGGTGTTTGGGGGTTTTTTCCCCCATCATCAAAAATAACTACCGAAATGAGACTTGCATTCTTTTCTTACTTCTTTTTTTTCCTTATTCTGCTAAAACACACATTAGGCTTCTGATAACATTAGGTTCAGCCTTGAATTAACAACTAGGAATCAAAAGTATATTTACTTGACCTGTCTTAGTAATTTATGCAACTTAAAGAGCTTCATAATACCCAGACAGAGAATAAAAATTGGTAATGTTAGCATATAACAAATATAAAATAAATTCATAGTCCAGAGGCAGGCAAAAGTCCAGAGTCAGGATCACAACCAAATGCAGCCATGAATATTTGTTAAGCATTTTCTGTTTGTGGCACAAACTTACTATATTAGATTGAAATGTATTTGAAAATAGTCTTGCTTCTTTGTGTAGCAATCCTCCTTCCCCTCTACCATTGGACGTGACTCTTGGACGGAGCTATCAACCCCAAGCAGAATCTGCTTGCACTAATTCAATGGATAAATATCATATATATCACATTTCTGAACCAGCTAGACAAGAAAACTTGACATCTCTGAAAAATGACTTGGAAAACCACTTTGAAGACTTTGAGTTGGTGAGTTGTTTCCTCTGTATTAAGAAAACTCCATATTTTCTCAAGTAAGGATTAAATGAAATATATGTAGAGCACCTAAAATAGTGTCTATTTCCCAAATTCTGATGAGTTGCCTATTTAATTTTTAATCAACTTTGAATGTAATTTTTTTCTTATCCACACTTTTGTGTGTGCCCAGATGGAATCCTTTACATTGCACTAATAGCCCTAGGACTTCTCTAACCCTTACATTCAGCTTGGAAGCCAAATTTCCAAGAATAATATCCTTTACATTGATTGAAACAGCATTTTTCAATATTACTTTTATTATCCAAGTAATAAATATTTGTTATAGGAAAATTAAAAAACAAAGAAAAAAATGATTAAAATCACTGATAATCTCACCACCTAAAAATCATAAATATTTTGGAATTAATCTCTCCAGATACTTGGTTTCTGTGTGTGTGTGTGTGTGTGTGTGTGTGTGTGTATGCATGTGTGACATCTATATCTTCAGTTTCATTTTCAGCAGTAGAAAATAATCTTTTCTCAGAGAGAAGAAAATCTTTGAATGATTTCCTTTAGAAAAGCTATAAGCAACCTTCATATCTTGTTCAAAATCTTTTTTTAGAGATTTTTTTAAAAATTATTTTTTATTTAAAAAAATTTTATTTTAAAAATTTTTTAAAAATTATTTATGCAATTAAATGAAGCTGTAATATTTAGTCACCCAAAGGCTTCATGTTTTTACAAGAAAACCTTTTCTTTTATGACGCTTGGTATCTATCTTGACTGTTTAGAAATATATGAAGAGTTTTTCTGAACCTTCCACGGAAAATGTGTTCTTTGATCGTCATAGTATAACCACTAATGAATATGAGTCCTTGTTATCCTGAAAATACAAAAATTGAAGCATGAGGAGGTTTTGTCTCCGCTGTCTTTAGACAAATACATAGTACTGTACCTAAACCCAACTTTTAAATGGGGATACATTCTATCTAGAATCAGATAGACCTAGCTTCTTCACTTGGTTAAGCTCAGTAACCTTTTAAAATTTACTTTAAACTCTGTGTTGATGGGCAAAAATAGACAACCTGAAGAGTCACTGTTTTCTTTCCTTAGGAAGTAGAACTCCTCATTACCCTAATTAAATCAGAAAAAGGAAGCCTGGGTTTTACAGTAACCAAAGGCAATCAGAGTATTGGTTGTTATGTTCATGATGTCATTCAAGATCCAGCCAAAAGTGACGGAAGGCTCAGACCTGGGGACCGGCTTATAAAGGTGAGACGTTACCAGAATGGATTTGTATAGATATAGCCAAAAACTAAGCCAAGGCTGGAGAAGGAAGAACAAGAAGGTTGAGTTAATATAACACTCCATTTATTGTTTAGTTTATACTTCCCATCTCCACTTCTTAATGATAAAGGCCTTATATAGTTAACAGTTTCTTACAGTTGAAAGTAAGAATACTTACAGTTCCTTTTTAATTAGGAAGGAATGTTTACAGCTTCTTTTTAATTAGGAAGTCCCTCTAATCTCAGTTAAAGCATTAAATAAGCTATCTTGGGTATCAGGGACAGAAAGTTTCTTAAACTACTATGAGGATAAATTTCCTATATTTGCAAAATAATGATGCATTTGTATTTTACATTATTACTTTGCGTGTAATTTGATCATTGTATTTATGATTTCCACAATAAAGGGAATTCGCCATAAATTGGAGACCACTCTCTTACTGGCTAATACACAGGTAGGGAGATTACTGTATTTCCATAGTAACTTTTAATCCTGTTTTTGCCTATTTCTCATTTTTGTAGGTTAATGATACGGATGTTACAAACATGACTCACACAGATGCAGTGAATCTGCTCCGAGCGGCACCCAAGACAGTTAGATTAGTTCTAGGACGAGTTCTAGAATTACCCAGGATGCCAGTGCTGCCTCATTTGCTCCCTGACATTACATTAACATGCAACAAGGAGGAGTTGGGTAATGCACATTCAAGCTTTGTGTGGGGTGATTTTCTTGGCTAGGTTAAAATAAGTACTCTTAAGACTGAGGAAACCAATATTTTCTATTCCCTGAAGGTTTTTCCTTATCTGGCGGTCATGACAGCCTTCATCAAGTGGTATATATTAGTGATATTAACCCGAGGTCAGTTGCAGCCATTGAGGGTAATCTCCAGCTGTTGGACATCATCCACTATGTGAATGGAGTCAGCACACAAGGAATGACCTTGGAAGAAGCTAATAGAACGTTAGACATGTCACTTCCTTCAGTGGTGCTAAAAGCAACAAGGTACTCTGCAATTACTTGTGGGTTTTGTGTGTTTGCACAAGTGCCAGGCTGTTGATTACACTTAGGCTATTTTAAAAAGCTACTCCTAAATTAGTAACTCACAGCTAAACTGGCAAGAATTAATAAAGTTAGAACAGACTTTTTTTTTTTAACATTTTTAATTTATTTAAGTAATCTCTGCACCTGACATGGAGCTCGAACTCACAACCCCAAGATCAAGAGTCGCATGCCCTTCCAACTGAACCAGGCAGGCACCGCCAGAATAGACTTACTGATAGGAGATTCCAAGAGCACGTTAAGTGGATTAGTGTTTGGTTACGTGTTTGCAGTTGCTAAGAGGGTGGTTACCATTGTCGTCAGGATGTTTTCAGTTGTAAGTAAACAGGAAAAATACAACTCAACTTGGTTTAAACAGTAAAGGGTTTATATGATTTTAAAAGTCCAAAGATGAGCTGGTCGTTGGGTAAAATTTGATCCGGGCTCTGGTTCCATTTTTTGCTGTTTTCAGTTATTCTTCCTTTTCTGTGTTTCCTTCATGATTGTTAAATGTCTGTGTCAGTTTCATGTCTCACACCTACATACTGCACTATCCAGAACAATCTTCTGACAAGTCTCCCCAGTAACCATGATAAAGCAAGGACAGTCTGCTGATTGCCATAGACCTAAATGCTGGTCCCTGAACTGAGGCAAAGAGACTGATTGGCCTAGACCAGTCCTGGCCCATTCTGGAGCTGGGGCAAAGTCAGTCCTACCCAAACCTCATGTCTACAACCATTGGGGCATAGAATTATCACTTTCACTACACCTTATAACAATTTCACATTATAAGAAGTGCTAATAGGCACTTTTCTTCCACTTAATAATAGAAATAAATTAGAAAAAAATGTATTTATTCATTTCAAACTCCTACAAATATAGTGGCTTAAATGATAGAAGTTTATTATAAGTTATAGTGGCTTAAATGATAGAAGTTTATTATCTTAAGAAGCAGAAATACAAAGTGGGTTTCACTGGGCGAAAATCAAGTTGCTATCAGGGCCTCATTCCTTCTGTAGGCTCTAGAAGAAAATCCATTTTCTTGCCTTTTCTACCTTCTAGAGATTGCCTGTATCCCTTGGATCATGGCTCTCTTCCATCTTCAAAGCAAACAGAACAGCACTCTACTTCTGTATTCACATCTCTTTCTCTGACTCCGCCCTTCCTTCTTATTTCACTTATAAGGACCCCCATGATCACATTGGGCCCACCCAAATCTCTCCATCTTTAGATCCTTAACGTACATCTGCAAAATCCCTTCTACCATGTAAGGTAACATATTCACAGGTTTGGAGGATTAGAATGTAGACATCTTTGTGGGACTATTATTCTGCCTACCACAATGTATATACAACCAGGCTTTCTGGATTACAGATTTATGTTACATTTGTATCTGTGATACATGGTGAGTTTTACATAGTATGTCTTTCAATATACAGGAACTATAATTAAATCATGTGTTTAATTATTAAATTATTAATTAAATCATTAAATCAACTATAATTAAAACATTTGTTCCTTCTCAAACTTTAAATTAGACTGTGTACTTTAATTCTTTAAATGTAATCCCTGATCTCGTTCCCTCCTATATTTCTAAAAATTTGATTGGCTTGCATTTATTTTCATAGATGTAGCTGAATGTTAATTAGTGGAGAAGGAAAGTGTTAAAACAACCTGGAAAATATTTTTGTGAGAATTAACATCTCCTCTAACCATAGTTCTAGCCGAATTTTTTGGCCTCAAAATCCATAGAGTACCCTTTACCCCAGCCCTAAAATCACTTCCTTTTGCCTTTCTGCTTTTATCTTCACTGTAGTCACTACAGTTAGAGTGGTGCTAGCCACAATTGCTTTCCCCTTCTTTCTTCGTCCAGCTTTCTCCACTACTGTATACACATCTGTCCTCTTCAGAGTCCAAGGGGTAGCTCTAACGGAGGGATAGAGATTTGTCTGTGTGTCGAGAACTATACAGGGTCTGTCGTCTTACCTGACTTGCAAGCTAATAAACCACCCAGTTACTGTTTCTTGGGTGCTGGTAGAAGGTATGAAACTCCTGGATCAGAGACAAAATATTTTTTGAGTAACCACCACGAGCAGCATGGGCGTGGTATCAGTGTCAATTCCACACATCTTCTAAGTCTCCCAAATATGGCACATGTGGGCCCAGTGGATTCCTGAACATGTAGTGGGTCGTATCATTGAATACCACGAGGAGAAGAGAGAACCTGCCCCTTTATGTCACCCTGTAAGAAACCTGCTTTTTATTTGGAGAGAGAGGCCGCCTCATCCCTCAAGCTTTCTCACTACAAACATAGCCTTGAGAATTGGCCCAGATAAAAAGCAGTCAGGGCCTTGCACTCCTAGGGTACCCAGGAAGAACATACAGAACCCAGATTGCTTCTCCTAGCACTGTATACTTTAGGCAAACTCTCTTTTCTCTCAAGTACTAGCAATGAGAAGATTGCATAC
Source organism: Enhydra lutris kenyoni (assembly GCF_002288905.1). Lineage (NCBI taxonomy): Eukaryota > Metazoa > Chordata > Mammalia > Carnivora > Mustelidae > Enhydra > Enhydra lutris. The sequence continues at coordinate 41,963,720 of NW_019154087.1, read as the reverse complement.
TAGTCCTCTGCTTCCAAGGTGCTGTCTTTTTGACAGATTTTCACATCGGGTGGTACTATCCTTCTTATGATCCTTTGAACATATATATTTTGTCTAGGTTTCACTTTAAATAATTTTTAAAAAACACGTATCAAGGGCCTCAGATATATGAAAGGTAGTGATCAATACTATAATTCCTAAGTTATCTTTGAACTCTCGCCTGAGTATAGTGAACTAATTAGATCAGAATATTATAAATGTTTTAACAAGAGGGGAAATGTGGTAATGTGTTAAACAGACCTAGAGAAAGATCATGTAAAGAAGTGATTCTTAATCTTTTTTCAGTCAAGAATATCTCTCTCCAGAGAATACGTAAATGTAAATTGATACAAATTTTGTCTACAGTTTCAGGAGTGCCCAGTCCTCCCTCTGAAGCCCATCTAAAATAAAATTCCTGGGGGTGCCTGGGTGGCTCAGTGGGTTGGGCCTCTGCCTTCGGCTCAGGTCATGATCCCAGGATCCTGGGATCAAGCCCCACATTGGGCTCTCTGCTCCACGGAGAGCCTGCTTCCTCCTCTCTCTCTCTGCCTGCCTCTCTGCCTACTTGTGATCTGTCAAATAAATAAATAAAATATTTTTTAAAAAAATAAATAAATAAAATAAAATTCCTGAAGCTCAATAGTTAGCAGATGGTTCAAAGGGTATTTAAATAAACATATTAATCTGGAATTGCCTTTTCTTTCTTTCTTTTTTTTTTAATAACACAGAGATGGTCATCCAGTAGTCCCAAGTTCTAAGAGGTCTGCCTTTTCAACTCAGTCAACCAAAGCCAATGGTAAGGATACATTTGTTTTATGACACAAGTAGTTATGCAGAGATAAATTTTTTTTTTTCCCAAAAGCAAGTTTGAAGACTATCACTACAATGTTTTTATTGCCCTTCCAGAGTAGAGTGTTTTTCAGGATCTCTCTAAGTGCAAAAAATTACATTTAAATAAAAACATTGAAATAGTAGAGTAGCATGGACCATGGAATTTATGACCAAAATAGACCTGATTTTATAAGTTCTATGTGACCTTTGCAAGTTACTTGATCCCTATCTAAGCCTCTATTTCCTATCAGTAAAATAAGAATATTAATAGTAGCTATCTTACAAGTTTATAATGAATGATAAATAGGATAATAATACGTGAAATGCTTATCATAATAATTGTCACATAATAATTTATTCAGACAGTTATTGAATCTCTTCATTGTGCCAGGTGTTGGTGTGGACACTGTGAATAAGGCAACAAATATACAAAGTATCTTATCTGCCTTACATTTTAGCATAATAATAGAAATTGTAGTGTTAGTAATTGTGACAGTCGCTAACATAAATTTAATGCTTACCCTGGACTAATCATTCTTTTAATTGCTTTAGTCCTCACAACAACTCTGTGAGAATAGTGTTATTATAATCCTCCATTAATAAAAGGGGAAACTGAGACAGAGAAGTCTGACAACTCGCCCAAGCTCACAGAGTTAATAAATGTAAAGCCAGAATTTAAACCTGGGGTGTCTGATTCCATGCTCTCCTTTATATAATTGGGCTCAGTAAGTGTAGCTTTTAAATGCTAGTGTTAATATAATAATAAGAATGATAGACACAGGGGAATGTGAAATTAATGTATTTGAAATGTGAATTCAGTACTTCATACACAAGTAAACTTTTAGGTTATCAGGCAGTAGTATCTAAATACCAAAAGGATCTCACTACTGCAGTTCTGATTTATCTGCTAAATACTAAAGCACATCTCTTCTCCTCCTGCTCTGTTATCTTGAATGCCTTAGGGATCCTTACTACACTCTGTTAGTTCCAGTTCACATTAGAGTCGGACTACCTCATAGAAAAGTCAGGAGAGCATTTCCTAGGAACCTCTGGGTCATCTTAACTAAAGAGAGCTGTGCTCTGCCATCCCCGCCTTGTAGAAATTGCCCAGTGATCTGTCTTTATGGGATTCTCTGATTTGACTTCCACAGAACTGATTTCTTTATGAGTTTTGAAAATCATATAGTTATCAATAATAGGAACCCTCTTATAGTGATGAGAATATAAAATGGTATAGCCATTTTATAAAACAGATAATTTCTTAAAAATTTAAACATGGGCCTCCCATATGACCCAGCCATTCCACTCCTCTGTTCGTTTACTCAAGAGAAAAGAAAGCATATATCCAGACACAGAATCCTGACCATGAATGTTTTAGCAGCTTACTTGGTAAAAATCAAAATCACAAACCACTCAAATGTCCAAAAACTATTGAACCAATATATCCAAACAACAGTATACTAAGTATACTATTTAGTAATAAAAATGGCCTGTTGAGACATATAGCAACACAATCAAAATAACCTCGAAATAAGACCCTGGAATAAAAGAAGCCAGACAGAAAAGTGTTGATACTATATTATTCCATTTATTCAAAATTATAAAAAATGCAAATTATAGTGACAAAGCAGGTTAGTGGTTGCTTGGAGAAAAAGAAGGTGAGGGGCAGTTAGGGGAATAGGAGGGAGAGATTGCAAATAATAAACTGTTGTGTTTTGTACTATTTCGGGATGATTTTTTGAACCAGTAGTCTATTATTGGTGCACTTTCAGTATTTTTCCTGGAAGTTTAATAATGTATTGTATCTCCTGGAAATGATATTAAAAGGCATTCTTAGCTCTTCATAACATCATCCACATGATTATAGAAATTTATCCCTACAAATTTCAGGTCAACCTTCATCTTTCTAGGTGATTTTTTTTTTTTTTTTTTTTTTTTTTTTTTTTTAAGATTCATTTATTCATTTGACTGAGCACACACACAAGTCGGGGCAGGGACAAAGGGAGAGATTCTCAAGCCGAGTCCCCACTGAGCGCAGAGCCCCACACTGAGCTTGACCTCACCACCCATGAGATCATGAGCTGAGCCAAAATCACCAGTCTGCCACTTAACCCACTGAGCCACCCACACACCCCTCTAGGTAGAATTACTTTCAGGTCATTCTCAAATAGATGTCCTTGAATACACTTATTTGTATTTTTTTCTTTTCTATTATTTTTTCCTTTTTAACTTTTCCAAACTCTACTATATCTTTCAGAAAATCTCTTAAAAATATAATTTAATGAAGCAAATGATTTTTAAATATGACTTTTTAACTGTAAGAAAGATCATTTTATTTTAGTGTATGTATTGAATCTTCATGCTAATGGCTAAGAGTTAAAATTAACATTTGGCTTAGACATATGTTAAAAGTTCTATTTAGTTGTATCCATAACTTATTTTACTGTGTTAAATCGATTGCCTTTATGAAATGATATACATGGCTTGCTACCTTCCCTTAAGTAGTAAAGTGAGCATATGTCACATAACAATGTGTTATCTCTCCCATTCAGTCGGGATAATTTATTTATTTATTTATTTATTTTTTAAGATTTTTTTATTTATTTGTCAGAGAGAGTGAGCACAGGCAGACTAAGAGTGGCAGGCAGAGGCAGAGGGAGAAGCAGACTCCCCGCTGAGCAAGGAGCCCGATGTGGGACTCGATCCCAGGATGCCGGGACCATGACCCGAGCCGAAAGCAGCCGCCCAACCAACTGAGCCACCCAGGCGTCCCTAGTCGGGATAATTTATATTCAGTGTCTCAAAGTAAAACCATTCAGCCCAAACTGAGCTCTCGTGCAAACTATAGTATTTTCTTTCAAGAAATTAGCTTTTTCCTTGGGATAAACCCTTTTGTAATATTTGATTCCTTCTAGTTGGTTTTAAATCACTTTGTATTATGACCTCTTCTGGTACACTAATAAAAATAAGAATATGCACAGAAGGGCACCTGGGTGGCTCAGTGGGTTAAGCCTCTGCCTTCGGCTCAGGTCATGATCTCAGGGTCCTGGGATCAAGCCCCACATCAGGCTCTCTGCTCAGCGGGGAGCCTGCTTCCTCCTCTCTCTCTGCCTGCCTCTCTGCCTACTGTGACCTCTCTCTCTGTCAAATAAATAAATAAAATCTTTTTTAAAAAAATAAGAATATGCACAGAAATGTGGGTTTTCTTTCACTCCTTTGATGTCCCTCTTGTGGTTCCAGCTGGCTGTTCCCTGACTTTCTGTGTTGTCCCTTCCAGGTCATCACCCTGTGGAGTCTTGCTGCAAACCTGTCCTCACTCCTAGTAATTCATTCTCCAAGGTAAGGAAAAGGCCGCCTTCTTTGTGTCATACTTCCTTAGCTATGTAACAAACTTGTTTGTCTTGAACCAAACTGATTTCACATTTGAATATTTGCCTTTTTTAGATACATGTTGTGAAAGTTGGAATCTATTTTAGTGAACTCATGGCCTTGCTAAGGAAAGCACATAGTGAAAAACCCCCACACAAGTAACCCTCCAATATTTGGCACATATTTAGGTCTTGTATAAGCTAATTACTTGTACAGATAGCTTTAGCGCTGGGATTTTTTTTATTAATGTGCACAATTCTTTTGGTTGTGTCCTACTCCCCAGGAGAGAAGAACATAATTAAGAGCAGAACTGGTCCTTTGGGTTAATGTTGACCAGCAGTGACTCTCAAATGACAGTTTTGTACTGCTAGTACAGATGGCACTGACAGAAGATACAGGCTTATTTGCTTTTTAAAAGACATGGGAAATGCTTTACCGCATAATCAAATGTAAGAACTTAATTATTTAAGATTAGTGCAGAAAAATCTGGAGGTGGTTTAACAAAACTGCTTTAACATGTAACTAAATTCCACTTCGAGCTTTTTCTTTAAGGCCTTACATATGCCCATTTGTTTGGTTAGCATTTCTTTTTAAGATTTTCTTCTGGCATGTAATGTACATTCTAAAATGATCCCAGCTGGGTCTTCATTTTGTGGAATTGTTTAATCCCACACACATCCCATACAGTCTGTTCTGAACCCCACTATCTGAAAGTCTTCCCATGTAAGATCCAGAGCTGAGGCATTGGTCCCCTAGGAATCTGAAAATCCTATCATCTCAACAAGATTTCTGGGTAAGAGCTAGATTTAGTATAGTAGGAAAATTTGGTGTCCAGAAGGTCAAAATTCTATGTCTTTCAGCTCACTGGTCTAGCAAATCCTGAAAAGATATTGTAGTAGAAGAATTATTAGGCAGAAATGATTGGGACACAAAAATAATTGAGATAGAGCAACACCCACTTTGTTCTAAAGGTCTGCAATTACACACAGCTGGACCACCTGAATTTTCGTGCATTTCTAGTGTTAGTCATGCTGTATCATGTTCATTTTCTTTTTAAATATCAGCATGTTGTTGAAAGGGATGGGGAGAATTTCTGTTTATATAAAACACTTAAAAACTAGGACCTTTGTTATTCATGGTTGCAAACATTTTTTGTTGGAGTTCAAATATTCCAGGAATATTTGTTGTTCAAACAATGTTCTGTCCTTGATGCTAATGTCTGTACTATGAATTTCTCAAAAAGATTAAAGTTTCACAATCCAGTAAAACTTGACATTATATAAACAGTAGTTATAAAGAAACAATTCTGTTGCATCTATCATTTCTACTTTTGTCTTGATGAAAAGAGTAAGATCTTCAGAGCAAACCATCTTTTATTTATATATATTTATTTTAATTTATTCTAGTCATTAATGATGCATTTTTGCTCAAATCAGTTTTCTTTCAATAGGCCATGTACCATGAAGTGTTCACAATTTACCATGGAATTAGAAAGTTACATTCTATTCAATAACTACAGTTATGCACCCATTGTTACTTTTCTTAAATTGAGATGAGATTTAGACTAGATTTGAAAGACTTTATACCCAGCAGTTGACCAGAATGCTAACCTAGAGTCTGTCCAAGTCACAGCATCACTAATACTTAAAAGACGATCTTTTTTAAGATTTTATATATTTATTTGACAGAGAGAGAGATCACAAGTAGACAGAGAGGCAGGCAGAGAGTTGGGGGGAAGCAGGCTCCCCACCAAGCAGAGCGCCTGATGCAGGGTTTGATCCCAGGACCCTGAGATCATGACCCAAGCCAAAGGCAGAGGCCCAACCCACTGAGCCACCCAGGCACCCCTAAAAGACAATTTTTTTCCCTTTCCCTCAACTCCTAAGTTTAGTGATCCTATAAAACTTTCCTAAAAAGTTTTATGAAAGATAAGTCCCATAAAATATGCGTCAAAAAAAAGATTTCTGCAGTCAAACAGATTTAGGAAATACTACGTAATAAAGTTTTCTTTGGCAACTCAAAATTTGTAATAGTAAACATTGTGAGAATTCTTGGCATAAAAATAATGATTTCATGTTATGTATAATCTGTTTCCGGAGATTTTTGGTGATGGATAGTCCCATCCTCTTTGTACATTCCATTGTACCAATGTTTCCTAGAAACACTGATCTATTATGGGTAGATAGAAAATCGATTTTATACTAAGAAAGAGGGAGAGAAGGACATGGTGGGGTAATCTACAGTCCCTCCCTAATCCTGGAAATTAGTAAAATATAAACTAATGATTTGCTCTGGTTTCATACCTTAGGTTAATGGGGAAGAAATAACTGAAGTTTTGTACCCTGAAGGAAAATGCTCTACTTATCAAATGAAGGGATCCGCAAGCTTGATTCTCTCCAAAGGTAGTTTTCCACATTAATCATCCAGTTACTCTAAATGCCCTAATAATTCAGGTAATAAAGAGATATTAGCTATTGGGCATACATGTTTCTGTAGTGTAAAAAGGAAGGACTGTTGTTCAAAGAAATAAAAAAACAATGTAAAATTATTGTTAGCGGCATTACTGTACAAATGTCCTGTACTCATTCTCATCTCTAATATTAAAAATATTTTTAAATGTTAGAAAAGACAGCTGTTTTTGTTTGATAGTGTTGCTTATATTCTTTGAAACAGCAATTCACCTAATAATTTAGAAAATATTTCTTGAGTATGTTTGGGCTACTCTCTTATATCCTTAATCTTTGTAAATTTTTTTTTTTTTTTTAAAGAGAGAGCATGTGCGCAAGAGCACACATGGCAGTGGGGGGGTTGGGCAGAGAGAGAGAGGGAGTGAGAGAATCTTAAGCAGGTTCCACCCCCAACACAGTGTGGGACGTCGGGGCTCTATCTCATGACCCCGATATCCTGACCTGAGCCGAAAACCAAGAGTTGGACCCTTAACCAACTGACCCATCCAGGCGCTCTTGTATATCCTTAATCTTTGTAACATAACTTCTTTAGTTGAGTTTCTTTCATAAATTAATAATTTGGGATTAATTTAGGAAAATAAGCATTAGGTTATTGCTTCACAGACATAGATTTTGGTTTATTCTTTTTAAGTTGTATTTGTGTGGTCTTTTGTCATGGCAGCCAGAGTCGTGCTGGGACTAGAAATGACTAGGTTCCACGAGTGTAAACTGCTTTTCCCGTCCTGGCTTCTTTTCAAAGGCGAGGCTTAAAATCCAAAAGACGTACTATCCTTGATTTGACACAGTGTCTCTTTCTCATGTCAGTATTTTTATAGTAAAATCTCATGTGAATTCCTGTTTTCCAAGAATCTAATGTACCAGAAGATGATATCTATGATGATCCTCAAGAAGCTGAAGTCATTCAGTCTCTGCTGGATGTTGTGGATGAGGAAGCCCAGAATCTTTTAAACCAAAATAACGCAGCAGGAGACGCCTGTGTTCCAGGTAGATGAACCAGAGGGAAGAAGTCAGTATACTAAGGAATACAAAAAGGCCTCTGGGGAGCATTTTAATTCTTTTTGGCCCATTTATTTCTCTTCCAGGTTCATTGAAAACCAATGGGAAGTTATCTGAAGAGAAAGCAGAAGACATAGACTGTGACGGTTCACCGTTACCTGAAGATTTTACGGAGGTAAGGATGATACCTAGATAAACACTCTAGGACGCTGTATCTTGTTAGAATTATGTACCTCCCTACTGAAAGCTTGCTTTCTCTGCGGAGGCCTTCCCTCTGCATCCCTTGCCTCCACCGTTTCCGATTTCCCAGCACTGCTCACCCCCTGCCCTGACCTTGGCATTCACAGGTTTATATTTATCTGTCTTGTTCCTGTAGACATTTGAGTTTGCAGCCTGTGGTCATGTGCTTGGACTGCCATCGCAAAATACCACCGACTGGGTGGCTTAAAATACAGAAATTCATTTTCTCACAATTTTGGAGACTGGAAGTCCAAGATCAATGTGCCAGCAGGGCTGGTTTCTGATGAGACCTCTCTCTTTGGCTTGCAGACGGCCAGCTCTTCATTCTGTCCTCACATGGCCTCTGTGTTTGTGCACTCCTGGTAGTTCTTCCTTTTCTTACAAGGGCACCAGTCCTGTTGAATTGGTGCCCCATCCTTATGACCTCATTCAGCCTTAATTACCACCATAAAGACCCTATCTCCAAACATTGTCACATTGGGAGTAGGGCTTCAACCTCTGAATTCTGGGGGAATCACAATTCAGACCATAACAAAGTCTTTGCTTTAACCAGTTATAAAATATGAAATTAAGTAAAATTTCATTCACAATAGTTAAAAACAAAAAAAACTATAAGCATAAATTCAACCCAAAATGTGTAAGACCTATATTACAAAAACTTTAAAGCTCTGCAAACAAGCAAAAGAAATATTAAATATTTCTATTCTTTTTACCTAAAGTTTAAATTCTCCCTAGATTTACCCATAAATTAAATACTGTCCCATAAAAATCTTTCAACTTTTTTTTTAATGAGAAGCAGAGTGTAAAAAAGGAAAAAAAATAAGAAAGTAAAAAAACAAATTCAAGAAAGGAGGAAACAAAGTACTGAGATAAAATGATGTTGAATTTCACTTGGAAGAAATTAGGATGTAATACTATCCAGTACAAATCTAAAAATTAAGGTTAAGGGGCACCCGGGTGGCTCATGCAATTAAAGGTCTGCTCAGGTCATGAATTCAGGGTCCTAAGATTAAGGCCGTGCATTGAGCTCCCTGCCCAGTGAGGAGTCTGCTTCTCCCTTTCCCTTTGTTCCTCCCTACCATGAGAGAACTCACGCTCTCTCTCAAATAAATAAAGCTTTAGTTAATTAATTACTTAATTAACGCTCATATCATATAGATGCTCTACCACCAAAGTACGGTTAGATCCCACAAATTTGCACCTTGACAATTGAAGATGACCAAACATTTTGGGTCAGTCCATCCTTAAAATTAATAAATTGACACTTGAATATATGAAACTTCTGCTTCAGAAGAGATTTTAACTAAGAGTAAGCAAAACAAAGAAAAGTAAAAAAACAAATTCAAGAAAGGAAAAAACAAAGTACTGAGATAAAAACATGAAGTTTCATTTGTACCAAACTCTAAATGTGTTAAAATCACTGTGGAATTTATATTCATAAGCAGACAAATTCAGAAAACACAAATATGACTAACCTCCATAGCTGCAAGGAAGACTAAGCCAATATTCTGGAAGAGTTTTCTGTTTCATCTTATATTTCTAGAATAGTGCCTGTATTGGAGTAATTTTAAGTTTCTTTTCTTTCTTTTTTTTTTTAAGATGTTATTTATTTATTTGACAGAGAGAGAGAGATCACAAGCAGGCAGAGGGGTTGAGGGGAAGCAAGCTCCATGCTGAGCAGAGAGTCTGATGAGGGGCTCAGTCCCAGGACTCTGAGATCATGACCGGAGCCAAAGGCAGAGGCTTTAACCCACTGAGCCACCCAGGTGCCCTAATTTTAAGTTTCTTACAACTTCTGAAAATATTCAGTTTTTCATAAGTGCATCTCTTCGGGATCACTGTAAACAAATTGCAGATTATTTACTGCATCAGTTCTTTTTTTCTTTTTTTTTTTTTTTTTTTAAGATTTATTTATTTATTTATTTGACAGAGAGATCACAAGTAGGCAGAGAGGCAGGCAGAGAGAGAGAGAAGCAGGCTCCCTGCTGAGCAGAGAGCCTGATGGGGGTGCTCGATCCCAAGACCCTGAGGTCATGACCTGAGCGGAAGGCAGAAGCTTTTAACCTACTGAGCCAGCCAGGCGCCCCAACTGCATCAGTTTTTTTTTTTGGTTTTTGTTTTGTTTTGTTTTTTTAGATTTTGTTTATTTATTTGACAGACAGAGATCACAAGTAGGCAGAGAGGCAGGCAGAGAGAGGGAGGAAGCAGGCTCCCTGCTGAGCAGAGAGCCCAATGCAGGGAATGCAGGGCTCGATCCCAGGACTCTAGGATCATGACCTGAGCCAAAGGCAGAAGCTTTAACCCACTGAGCCACCCAGGCGCCCCAACTGCATCAGTTCTTAATAGTGTATTCTACAACACTGGAAGCTTTGTGGGTTGTTTTTTTTTTAGCTTTTATTATTGAAATATAGTTGAAATACAATGTTATATTCATTTTAGTTATACAACATAGTGATTTAACAATTGTATACATTATTTAGTGCTTACCCCATTAAGTATAATTTATCACCTGTAACCATAGAAAGTTATTACAGTATTACTGACTCCATTTCCAGTGCTGTACTTTTCATCTTCATGACTTACTTATTTTATAACTAAAAGTTTGTACCTCTTAATCTCCTTCACCTGTTTTGCCCATACTCCCACCCCTGTCCACCCTGGCAACCACCAGTTTCTTCTCTGTATTTATGAGTCTCTTTCTGTTATTTGTTTGTTCATTTATTTTTTAGATTCCACATCTCAGTGAAATCATATAATATTTGTCTTATTTCACTTAACATGATACCCTGTTGGTCTATCCATGTTGTCACAAATGCCAAGATCTCATCTTTTTTATTCCTCTATTGGTGGATACTTGGGTTGTTTCCATATCTTGGCTATTGTAAATAATGCTGCAGTAGGGGCACTGACTGGCTCAGATGGTAGAGCATGCGACTCTTGATCTCGGGATTGTGAGTTCAAGCCCCATTTTGGGTGTAAAGATTACTAAAAAAAAAAAAAACCCTGCCATAAACATAGGGGTACTTCTTTTCAAATTCATGTTTTCATTTTCTTAAGTAAATACCCAGTAGTGGAATAAATAGATTATATGTACAACCCCGCAAGTTTTAGGGTTTTAACCCTATGGGCCAAAATGTTAAGCTACTAATCATTGTATTATGAAGAGTGTAGTATAATCCACAGTTATTTGTCACTCAGCTGTAATTTGTCACTCTATACTTGACTACTTCTTAATGAAATACTTAAGTCCCATGTCTGAGTCTTATTTATGAATGAAGGAATGAATGCCAGTCATATACATAGTATAAATTATCAAGTAAACTTTCAAAACTCTTCATTTAGCTATTACTGAACTTGTTTGACTCTGATTAAGCTGGGGTAACAGGGTAAGAAGGTATGTCAGGGTTTCTATCCTAAATTTGCTTGTATGGTCTAGTAGTCAACTTGGGAGTTATACACATGTAAATAAATAAGTGTAATTTTTTTTTTAAACTATAATAAAAACATGTCCTGATAAATGTTTATATGGGATTCAGAGTGTTTTATTTATTTCTTTTTAAAGATGTTATTTATTTATTTGACAGAGAGAGAGAGAGAGATCACAAGTAGGCAGAGAGCCGGAAGCAGGCTCCCTGCTGAGCAGAGAGCCCAATGTGGGGCTCGATCCCAGGACCCTGAGATCATGGCTTGAGCTAAAGGCAGAGGCTCTACCCACTGAGCCACCCAGGCGCCCTCACAGGGTGTTTTAAAGAACAAGGGAATAATAGCGACCATACAGGCATTTGTTAAAATAATTGTTAAGGTAATTTGTCCTACTAAAGATTGAAATGGGGGCCCCTGGGTGGCTCAGTTGTTAGGCGTCTGACTTCAGCTCAGGTCCTGATCCCAGAGTCCTGGGATCGAGCCCCACGTCGGGCTCCCTGCTTAGCGGGAAACCTGCTTCTCCCTCTCCCACTCCCCCTGCTTGTTTTCCCTCTCCCACTTTGTCTGTCTCTGTCAAATAAATAAATGGAATCTTTTAAAAAATTTTTAAAAAAAGATTGAAATGTAAGATTTATTAACCATGTAATAATGAAATTTAGCATATTCTTCTAGTTGTAGCAAACTGCTTCTGCAGTATTTGGGTCTCTGAGACATCATACTTCGTTACAATACGAGCTGATTGATCAATGTTCTCCATGGAGAGAATCCTCACTTTAATAATAAAAGGGAAAAATAATTTAATACTTTGAAAATTGCTAAGACATTTCTGAAGAGCCCATTTTCAGATTTTAACACTGAAGTAGTGTAGGGCACCTGGGTGGCTCAGCTGGTTAAGCGTCTGCCTTCAGTCCAGGTCATAATCTCAGGGTCCTGGGATCGAGCCCCGCATCAGGCTCCCTGCTCAGCAGGGAGTCTGAGTCTCTCTGTCTCTTTGTTTTCTCTCTTCCTCTCCCCAATACTCATTCTTTCTCTCTCAAATAAATAAATTCTTTTTTAAAAAAAAAAGAAGTCATGTAAAAGTATATACCGAATATGCATATCTAAGTAATCATACTTTAGCTTTTTCATCTTGCTTTCTCCTTACCTCTATGCTGTTAATACCCTTACATAAGAAATGAAAAGCCAAGATGAGTGTGAAGGTGAACAGGTGGAACCAGCAGAAACTCTTGGGTCACTGAAGATGCCTTAGCCACAGTTTGACTTTAATTGAGTATCATACGTGTCTTTGTTACAGGAGGATGGACATAACAGTAAATATAGGAAATAATTAACAGGAAAAAACTGAACATTGTGAGATTGATTTTTTTTAACAATGGGCTGAAGGGATTTTTATTTCTCTTTATTTTAGTCTGTCAAAATGAACGGCTGTGAAGAATATGGTGAAGAAAAGGTAAAAAGTGAAAGGTAAGAAAATAATCTTTTAAAGTATAACAATTCCATTCCTTTTTAGAAGTGCTATGAAAGGGGCACCTTGGTGGCTCAGTGGGTTAAGCCTCTGCCTTCGGCTTAGGTCATGATCCCAGGGTCCTGGGATCGAGTCCTGCATCGGAGTCTCTGCTTAGCAGGGAGCCTGCTTCCTCCTCTCTCTCTCTGCCTGCCTCTCTGTCTACTTGTGATCTCTGTCTGTCAAAGAAAGAAAGAAAGAAGTGCCATGAAGATTTTCATTTAGATACTGCTTTTGAAATTAATTTATTCTTTTCCAATAAAAGGAGAATATTTGACTAAATTATGGACCTACGCTTGAATATTAAGATTATTCTTAAAATACAACTACAAGGAGGTTCTACTGACATGTGATAGTGTGTTTAGTAAAACATTCCTCCAAAAAATAAGTATATCCTTCACCATGGGAAAACTGAAAGAAAGGTCTAAAAGGGAATTTGCCAGGGCGCCTGGGTGGCTCAGTGGGTTAAAGCCTCTGCCTTCGGCTCAGGTCACAATCCCAGGGTCCTGGGATGGAGCCCCGCATCGGGCTCTCTGCTCAGCAGGGAGCCTGCTTTCCTTCCTCTCTCTCTGCCTGCCTCTGTGCCTACTTGTGATCTCTGTCTGTCAAATAAATTAAAAAAAAAAAATTTTTTTTTAAAGTTATATAAATCGGGCGCCTGGGTGGCTCAGTGGGTTGGGCCGCTGCCTTCGGCTCGGGTCATGATCTCAGGGTCCTGGGATCGAGTCCCGCATCGGGCTCTCTGCTCAGCAGGGATCCTGCTTCCCTCTCTCTCTCTCTGCCTGCCTCTCTGTCTACTTGTGATCTCTCTCTGTCAAATAAATAAATAAAAATCTTTAATAAAAAAAAAATAAAGTTAAACAAATCAGTTGGCCAACAAAGTGAGTGTACATAAATAAGTTTTGCCCCATATAAGATAATAACCTAACAAAGGGAGCTACTTACATTTTCCTAGAAAAGCAAATTGACAGTACTTTATTTTTGACTAAATAAAATTAAACAAAGGGGTACATATTATTAATGTAGAAATGCATACAGTTTAAATTTAAAAGATTAGGGGTTCCTGGATGGCTCAGTGTCTGCCTTCGGCTCAGGTCATGATCTCAGGGTCCTGGGATGGAGCCCTCCATCTGGCTCTCTGCTCAGCAGGAAGCCTGCTTCTTCCTCATATTCCTGCTGCTTGTGTTCCCTCTCTCCCTCTCTCTCTCTCTCTTCTCTCTGTCATATAAATAAATAAAATCACAAATACAGACATACATACATACATACATACATACATACATTTAAAAGATTAACAAATATCTGGGCCAGCAGCCAGTAATGGTAAAGATACAGACAGGCTCTACTCTGTTAGGCAGGGGAAGGGGAGGAAAAAGGAAGTGTAGATAAGTATATGTAATTTATTTGGGTGGCAGTTAGAAACACTATTAACATAAATTTTATCTGCAGGTTACTAATTCTTAGATACTTTTTAATTTTACGATCTCTGAAATCATGTACAATCATCAATATTGTTTCTTAATGTAAACAACAGTGTATCTTGCAGGGATAGATGTCATAGATTGAAAGAACTGTAGTACCTAACCTTCAGTCTAGTAATCTGACTTCTAAGAATTGCTTCTACTACAACATGTGTGCAAAGACATTTCTACAAAAATTTCATTGCAAAATCATTTTTACTTCAAAAAAAAAAAGGTAATATACACAAAATAAATTAAGATATACTCACACAAGCACCCATGAAATACTAAAGCAGCTAATCAAAAGAATGAGAAAGAAGGTAATGGCTGATGGAAGGATCTCCAAACTATATCCTTACAGATAAAATGTACTTACTGGTGACAAAAGCAACCTCATGGATGCAGAGCTTGCAAATTAAATGTTAATTGTAACCCACAATTAGCTGGAGTAGAGGAAAACATCCGCCATCAAAGCAGCATAATTGCAGCCCTGTTATTGACGTCTGGGGAGAATTGTACATGTCTTGTTTTAGTGGTGTGTCCTACTGTCAACAGACAGATGTACTGCCTTGCTCCTCCTGAATATCAGAAAATGGAAAGATGTGTTCAGCCTTTTACATTATCCTTTTTCACCTCGTCACGAAACATTTCATTTGCCTAGATTCTCTTGCCTACCCGTCCACCTTACTGGGGAGATGGCATCTACTGTACCCCTAAATAATGAGAACGTGTACTGTGCTTTATTACATTAAGTGAGTGCCCTGATACAGAAGTGTCCTTCTAGCCCCCAACTGTAGCAAAAAATGGATGTCTATCCATAGGGACCTCTATAAATAAATTAAGATACCGCCATGCAATACAATAGTAGGGTGCTATTAAAAAGACAAGAGAGGGTTGCCTGGGTGGCTCAGTCAGTTAAGTGTCCAACTCTTGATTTCAGCTCAGGTCTTGATCTCAGGGTAGTGAATTCAAACCCCGTGTTGGGGTCCACGCTGGGCATTGACCCTACTTAAAAAGGAAAAAAAAAAAAAAGATGAGCTATTCTCACACAATTGTAATGGGTTATCCACGCTGAAGGGCGGAAACCAACCACTCTCTATCCCAGAGAGGACTCCTTCAATCTAAGGTTCAAGACAGGTTTTGTTTGAGGATTAATTTTAGACTATATTAAACAATTCTATACTTGAGTTTAATTTCCACTGACCAATGAATTTTAGGAATTGTGGACTTGGGTTTTTTTAATCAGATGATTTATTTTTAAATATGAAATTGTAGTGGAAACAAAGGGATCAAGGACATAATATTTAAATTTATTTCAGGGACAAAACTGAATAAAATATTACCACTGTGTTTTGTTGTCATAGCTTGATTGAAAAGTCACAAGAAAGGAAGCCAGATGACGACGACGAGATAACATGGGGAAGTGATGAATTGCCAATAGAAACAACAAACCATGAAGATTCCTATAAAGGCAAGAATTTTCTGAGCAATTTTCTCATCAAAAATAATATACTGGGAGAGGGTGGTGGGTTTATGGACATTGGGGAGGGTATGTGCTATGGCGAGTGCTATGAAGTGTGTAAACTTGGCGATTCACAGACCGGTACCCCTGGGGCTAATAATACATTATATGTTCATAAAAAAATTTTTAAAGAGTTAAAAAAAAATAGATAAAAAATAGCATTCAAAAATTAGTTTTCAGAATATATGGATGTGTTATTTCACTGTATGTGTACATTATTTGGTTCCATACATAAGGTAAAATCACATAGACAAACATCAACATTCAGTTTTATAACTAGATATTTGCACAAGTGTAGGCTAAAACTCTCAGTGGCTTAAAGTAAAACACACAAACATGTAAATAATTAGAAACACAAAGTCACACAATTTTGCCATTCTGGACAATAGT
Source organism: Enhydra lutris kenyoni (assembly GCF_002288905.1). Classification (NCBI taxonomy): domain Eukaryota; kingdom Metazoa; phylum Chordata; class Mammalia; order Carnivora; family Mustelidae; genus Enhydra; species Enhydra lutris. Next base: position 41,947,499 of record NW_019154087.1, on the reverse strand, counting down.
TGAGAAACGCATTTTATTTATAATAAAATAGGTAGAATAGCTCAAAAATAGGAAATTAATACCCTTGCATCTCAACCTCACTTTTTAAAACTAAGAGTCATTTGCTCTGTCCTAGTACTGCCTCTTTTATTTTATAACTGAGGCAGTGGAGAAATGAGGCTCCATCTAGTGTATCATTTCTCTTTTTTTATAAAGGCAATGTTATACTAATGCAATGAAAGACATGGTTTGTAATCTGAAATCTTAGTTGTTAAAGGAAATTAACAGTTGTTAATTAAGTCTTAGTTGTTAAAGGAAATTAAAGTTGAATTAACACTTTTTCAATTTAGGTAAACTGTTGGTATCAGCGTTAGTGCTCTTGTCAAATTCTGTAGCCCATGCTCATCTCCAGCCTTTGGGCTCCTGTTGCCTTTACACTCTGTTCTGTAAAAGTTTAGAGTTATTTTTTGTAAGTGTACTCTGTATTTACAACTAGCCTTCACCCCACCGGAAATTCAGCTTCTTGAAGTATCTTGTACGGCTCTGTGTACCCCCACAGAGCCAGTGTTATTGTCGCCTACCTAGTAGCTGCATCATCACAAAGCTATACTTGTAGCTGCAAGACTATAGCAAGAACTCTCTCCTGCTTTTTTCCAGGATAATAGTTGCCTTCTGGTATAAGCAGTTTCCGTAGAGCAGGTCCTAAATTAGATACATACTTCTCCCAAGACACTGATATCACTCATTTGATAAGCTCCTGGAGACCCCCCAGTTTTAATTTGTATTGAGAAAGCTTTCAAATGCCCAGGATACAGGCACTGAGTACCAAACCAGGGTAGAGAGAGGAGGCATCCGTGTTTCTAGTGCATGTCCCATTATAAGGAATTTGTGAAGCATCTCCCTTCATCTTTTCCCCAATGTGCTTGGAAGTTAATTTAAGTGCAAAGCAATACCAGGACTAGATATATTTTGAAACTCTTCTAGAAACTGTAAGTACATGAGAGCCAAGAGCCTTAAGAATTTCTGAGCAGTCAGTGAGGTGTTTCCTTAAAAGTTGGGTACAAGGGCCTTGCTATATGGCCAAGATTTTATTGTGTTAATTGTAGGTATCTGCCTGCCTGTTCTCCTGCCTTATTAATTCTGAAGACTCTTGCTTTTGTAAAAACAGATGAGGTGAGAATAGGCTCAAATCAGTTCCCTTATTAGCTAAGTCACTTTGAGGGGTTTTTTTTGTTTTGTTTTGTTTTTTTTAAACAACTGCTGTCGGTGCACCTGGGTGACTCTGTCAGTTAAGTGTCTGTCTTCAGTTCGGGTCATGATCTCAGGGTCCTGGGATAAAGCCCCACGTTGGACTCCCTGCTCAGCTGGGAGTCTGCTTCTCCCTCTCCCACTGCCCCAACCCCCCATCCTTGTGCTTTCTCTATATATAAATAAATAAATAAATAAAATCTTTTTTTAAAAAATCAACAATTGTCTCTTAGATCATCCCTTTCTGACAAATGAGGAGCTTGCTGCACTCCCCATCGTCAAAGTGCTCCCCTCTGGTAAATACACTGGTACCAAGTTGAAATCAGTCATTCGAACATTGAGAGGTTTATTAGATCAAGGAATTCCTTCTAAGGAGCTGGAGGTAAGTAGCTTCTGCCAATGTTTCTTTCCCAAACAAAGTTTTATGCAAAATTAGGAGAAATTTTTAAAATGTCCATTACTTTGCAACTTTACTTCCAACTAAGAGCACCATCTTGTTCTATCCAGCAGAAAATTAATTCTCCCAATTAGGATCCTAGTTGTATTGTTTTAAAGAGATCTCCTTAACCGCTTTGGAGCTTGATAAATCTCTCCAAAGATTAACTTTCCTGCCTCAGAGTAGAGATAGACTTTTTTTAAGTCAAGGGTCAATTCCAACCATTTACTAAACTTTATAATTAGGATACTGTTGATTTGGTTTATTAGTAATAGTTTCTAGTTTAATATAGCTCCAGAAATATGCCCCTCTGTTCAGTGCAGTGCTTCAGAGCCCTTGCTCATGTGGTCTTGCTGGCAACGTCCATACTTACCACTAGGCCAAAGAGGAATGTAGCACCACTGTGGTTTTGAGGTTTACCTTGTTCATCTCCCTCAAACCATATGCTTGCTTTGCCCACTTCCTGAGCTTTTCATAACCACTAAAGTGAAAGGAGCTAACTTCTTTTGAGAGCTTCTGGAATGTAATAGATGCTTTGTATTTAATATTCAAAATAATATAAATCGCATTCATATATTTGGAAACAAGCTCACAATACTTCCTCTCCATTTTACAGCAATTTCTTCTTAAAGGCTTAAGTTTAAATGTCACCATTCCAAAGATCTGCCATCACAACACTCTATAAAGTAGATCTTTATTTTTTTCCTAACATACAGCTTGTTAATTTCTTCAAAGCATTTATCACAGCATTTGTTTACTTCTTTACTGATTCTTTCTCCCAGTAGTCTGTAAGCTCAAGGAGAACGAGAATCATGTCTCCTTTCTCACCACTGTATTCCTAGCACTTATTACAGTGTCCTGCATCTAGGAGGCATTTTCAATATATATTTGCGTGGATGGATGGATGAAGAGATAAATGGGTGGATTAATAAGTGAATGAAAAGTGAAAGTTGGCTTTAAAAACCTAGGACTATCTAACCACAACTCTGCCACATGGGATATTCTATGATCCCATAGACAATATTGTCAAGAAATTCTGCTCCAGCTCATTACTTTAAGCCAAAGTTGCTTTTATATTTTTTTTCCTAAAATATAATTATAGATCTCTTTAAACTGAAATTTAAAATTAAGGTACAAATTCCAGCCTCACAAATTTAGTTAACTACGTGTTAAAGATATTTGCAACAATATATTTCAACAACTGGTGTATCAGATTAGTTTCGGGGTTTTAGACTCGCTTATCTTAACAGAACATACCTATTTCTTAACACTCAAAGTCTGCCCTGATCAGTAGCCAGTTTTACACACTGCATATTTAAAGCATTTGCAATTGTTACTGAATTACTGCTTATCTCAGCAAATTTAACTTTATTTCCATTTTTTTCTTGCAGAATCTTCAAGAATTAAAACCTTTGGATCAGTGTCTGATTGGACAAACTAAGGAAAACAGAAGAAAGAATCGATATAAAAATATACTTCCCTGTAAGTTTAATTTGGCTTCAAATCAAATATATGTCTAATATAATTTGAACTGATTTAAAACTTTTGTGCTAGTTTACTCTATCTCTAACACAAGTGTGCACACACACACACAAACACATATTCAGATATTTATATCAGTAACAAATACATTTAGATATACAATGTAAATTCCTTTTTAAACTATATATTCTGAAAAATCAATCAGAAGAATCTAAACTACTTATTCAGACATTCATGGATTTTGCAGCATAGTATTAGAAATTAATCAGTGATGCCAAATCAGTAGTTTTATTATTTTTAAATATTTATTTATTTATTTGAGAGAGAAAGAGAGCATGCACATGTGTGAGGAGAGGGAAGGGACCGAAGGAGAGGGAAAGGGAGAGAATCTCAAGCAGACTCCCTCCTAAGTGCAGGGCCTGAGCTCTGCCTCATGACTCTGAGATCATGACCTGAACCAAAATCAAGAATCCAGTTCTTAACTGACTAAGCCACCCAGGCACCCCCAAATCAGTAATTTTAAGATCTTCTTAAAACTATGAATTGAGGGGCATCTGAGTGGCTCAGTGGGTTAAGCCTCTGCTTTCAGCTCAGGCTCAGGTCGTGATCTCAGGAAGCAAGGAGCCTGTTTCCCCCTCTTTCTCTGCCTGCCTCTCTGCCTACTTATGATCTCTCTCTCTCTCTCTCTCTCTCTGTCAAATAAATAAATAATTTTTTTTTTTTAAATATATGAATTGGGGCACCTGGGTGGCTCAGTCAGTTAGGCATCTGCTTTCCGCTCAGGTCATGATCCTGGGGTCCTGGGATCGAGTTTCACATCGGGCTCCTGGCTCAGTGGGGAGTCTGCTTCTCCCTCTGCCTGCTGCTCCCCCATCTTGTGCTCTCTCGCTGTCTCTCTGACAAATAAATAAACAAAATCTTTTAAAAAAAAATATGAATCAGCTTCTACAGGAAGGAGTGCCTAGTTGGCTTGGTTGCTAGACTGTATGACTATTGATCTCAGGGTCATGAGTTCAAGCCCTACATTGGGTGTGGAGCCTTCTTTAAAAAAAATAAATTTAAAATTTTTTTTAAAAATTGTCATTCATGAATTCACTTCAACGTGAGCAGTTTCTTAGTTCATGTGTCACACCAACATCTATTTATTCCACTCATTCTAACTTCAGAGAAATTTCTATGATACATTATACACACATGTGGCTGCAATGGTATCAACAGTGGTACTACCAAGTTGCATTAGAGATTGAATTGTTCAGATATTAGGAGGAAAAAAGGGAATTTTTTTTACCGTATTTTACTAATTTCACCAATCAACATGTGATTTTTTTAATATATAGGGATATAGCCAAAATATTAATGTCTAGCAACCTTTTTTTTAAAGCAACTTCTTACAGTAGTCATCAGCCATATTTATATATATCAGCACACTGGGTTCCACCGTGTATGATACAACAATCCTATCTTTACCAGGAAGTCATAAATTCAAAAATAAATAGAATAGTGGCAAATCATGTAATAAATAACAATACAACTGAATTTTTTCAATCAAGTTGTAAGACAAAAAATTTATTTTGGAAAACTTCCTGTGAAAACTGAATCTTAGCATTTTAAGATTTTATTTATTTATTTGTTAGAGAGAGAGAGAGCATGAGCACAGGCAGACAGAGTGGTAGGCAGAGGCAGAGGGAGAAGCAGGCTCCCCGCTGATCAAGGAGCCTGATGTGGGACTCGATCCCAGGACGCTGGGATCATGACCTGAGCCGAAGGCAGCCGCTTAACCAACTGAGCCACCCAGGTGTCCCTGAATCTTAGCATTTTAAAATGAAATCAATAATGGTTCAGCATAAAGTAGGTAGGAATTATTTCAGCACCACCACCCCCCCAAAATGGCCAAACTAGCCTTTCAAAGTCAGATGAGATAAGCCATAAATCTAAAACTACTGAGTGGATTTTTTTCCATGGACTCAGAGGTAGAAGTCAAGTAATTGAAGGGCAATTGATGGAGGATTTTGAAACACTACTGAAGTCGTAATTTGATAATCATAGAAATTACCAGTTAAATTTATAAATGTTTTAAATAGAAATGACTTTTGATGTACATACAGTACATACTGATTAATTCTCTTGGACAAGTTGGCTTACATATAGTTTTCACTGGTTTGAAAATTTATATTTTGACTATGAAATTACAACCAGACAAAGACGGGGGCCTGTATGCCTGGAGAATAAAGTGAGTTACCTTTTTACTTACTGGGTTAATATTTTGGCTGCTGATTTAAAAGTATATAATTTAATTAGATGAACAAGAGGTAATTATGCCAATTATATTTGTAAGAAGTACTTTGATCATTTGATTATAATACTAATTTTTATTTTATGAAATAATATTCTGGCATTGTCATTCATTAAATTCATCATTATCGTCATTAAAAATAAGGATGGATAAGGGGTGCCTGGGTGGCTCAGTGGGTTAAGCCTCTGTCTTTGGCTCAAGTCATGATCTCAGGGTCCTGGGATCGAGCCCCACATCAGGCTCTCTGCTCAGCGGGGAGCCTGCTTCCCCCTCTCTCTCTGCCTGCCTCTCTGTCTACTTGTGATTTCTCTCTGTCAAATAAATAAATAAAATCTTTAAAAAAAAATAAGGATGGATAAGAAGTAGCAAAGTTATGTTTGTTTCTCTAGGAACTTATTAAGAAGTTCTAAATGTATTAATTGATTTATTAATTTTAATTAACCAAATCTGTGTAAATAATATCAAATTGTCAGAAACTCACTGAGTTGACATCTTAGATATACTTGTAACAAGAGCAAAATGAGTAAATATAAAATGATTTGACTGTAATTTGAAAATATGCCTTCATTAAAAAGTATGATTTCATTTATGGTTCTGAGAAATTTCTCGTAATTTTTGACTCATGCTGTTTATGAGGCTCTTGTTTAAAAATGCATGATATAGATGGCTCTGTTTTGTGGTGGGAAATTCACAGATGATGCCACAAGAGTTCCTCTTGGAGATGAAGGCGGCTATATCAACGCCAGCTTCATTAAGATACCCGTGGGAAAAGAAGAGTTTGTTTACATTGCCTGCCAAGGACCTCTCCCTACAACTGTTGGAGATTTCTGGCAGATGATTTGGGAACAAAAATCCACAGTGATAGCCATGATGACCCAAGAAGTAGAAGGGGAAAAAATAAAATGCCAGCGCTACTGGCCTAACATTCTAGGCCAAACAACAATGGTCAGTGACAGGCTTCGGCTGGCTCTCGTGAGAATGCAGCAGCTGAAGGGCTTTGTAGTACGAGCAATGGCCCTAGAAGAGATTCAGGTAAGTGAGTTAAATCTTCCCGTCTCCTAAGGCTTATCTCCTAGTTGGAATGCAGGCCTGGACACTTTCCACATCAGTATATTTCTAAATGAAAGCCAGAAACTTGGGGCTTCTCATTTCAGTGGAACTAATGTCACCCATTATTTTTTATCTAACAGACACTTAAATGTGACCTTCTTACTGCCAGTTTCCTCCAATGCATACTGTGTTAGGATGAAATGAGAATACACGCCTTTAAGGTGACCATCCATCATCCTTTGCTTAGTGATAGAACAGAATGGCTCAGAAGCTATGTGCTAGAAATGTGTTTTTGTTTTGTTTTGTTTTGTTTTTTAAGGTGAAACCTCTAAGAAGAATGAATAAAACAATCAATTAAAAATCTCTGAGTAGCAAATATTCCCCCATAAGCACAACATATTTGGTAATGCATGGACAATTGTAGCATAAATGTTTGTCATTTGGGTAATTCCTTCTATGGCCACCTCACCATTGAATCAATTTAGCTTGAATGAGATGAATGGATATACCTTAAGTAAAGCTGCTACTTTTCCTCACCTCCGCACTCCCTCAATTTCACCCTCCTCCCAGTAATACTAGCTTAAGTATAAGTACGGTTGACCCTTGAACGAAACGGGAGTTAGGGGTACTGACTCCCATGCAGTCCAAAATCCACATATAACTTTGGACTCTCCATAAACTTAACTACTAACAGTCTACTATTGACCTAAAGTCTTACTGGTAATATGAATAGTCCTTTAACACATATTTTAGATATTATATGTATTATAGACTGATTCTTACAACAAACTAAGCTAGAGGGAAAAAAATGTCAAGGAAATCATAAAGAAGAGAAAATATTTACAGTACTGTACTATAAAAAAAAACCCGCGTATAAATGGACCTGTACAATTCAAACCCATGTTGTTTGATGCTCAACCCTAGTGGGTTTCCTTTTGGACTTGGACTTGATTCTGTTGGTCACGTAACATAGCCTAATGATTTCCTTCATGGTTTTTGATGTGATTTTATAAATAATTAAAGATTATACCTTTTTATTCATTCACACCAGCCTACCCATTACTTATGCTAATGCAGTCATTCAGTATTCCTTAAATGATTTGTTTAATTAATAGAAGGTTTGTACAGCCTGGGCCCTGTTATGGAATCTAGGGATTCAGCAGTTAGGCATACAGACAAAAAGAAATCCCTGACCTCATGGAGTTCACTTTTTAATGAGGAAACACTAGTGTTGATGATGCTGTGGGAAAAACTCTAAAGGAGTTGATTGAGCCAAGGGATGAGGGGGCAGGGAGGGATTTCAGTCAGAAACAGCAAGTGCAAAGGCAAGTGCAAAGACTTGAACTGTACCTCGTGTTTTCAAAGAACCACAGAGAGGTCCCTGTGGTGGAGCAAAGCGACTACCAGGAACAGGTCAGGTCTGAGAAGGAGCTGGGTCAAGGGCTTGTAAGCCGTTGCACTGATGGTGGCTTTTATCTAGAGTACCTTTGAGGTGGAGTCATTTAGAAAGGTTGTTACTCATATCAATGTAATCTGCTTTTAGGGTTTCAAAAGAAGTTGTTACCAGTGTTTAAAATGTGGATTTAGCAATCTCCTTGATAAAGACCCTCTCTGTGTCGTGGGACCGAGTCTTGTCTCCTGCATCTGTCCTTTGATTTGATCCAATGGGCAAGTCAAAGTTTGAAAGGACCGTATATTATGAAGAACTAAAACATATGTGCGAACGATACAGTATTTATCTATTTCTTGTATTGTACAATTTCAGACAGGAGAGATACGACATATTTCTCATCTGAATTTCACTGCCTGGCCAGACCACGATACACCTTCTCAGCCAGACGACTTACTCACTTTTATCTCGTACATGCGACACATTCATAGATCCGGACCAATCATCACACACTGCAGCGCTGGCATCGGACGTTCAGGGACCCTGATATGCATAGATGTGGTCTTAGGATTAATCAGTCAAGATCTGGAAGTGAGTACAACATACAGGCTGAACTAGAAGTCAACCAGAATTAACAGTGGAATCTAATTTTTTTTTTTAATTTTTTTTTTTTTTTTTTTAAGATTTTATTTATTTGTCAGAGAGAGAGGGAGAGAGAGCGAGCACAGGCAGACAGAATGGCAGGCAGAGGCAGAGGGAGAAGCAGGCTCCCCGCCAAGCAAGGAGCCCGATGTGGGACTCGATCCCAGGATGCTGGGATCATGACCTGAGCCGAAGGCAGCTGCTTAACCAACTGAGCCACCCAGGCGTCCCTGGAATCTAATTTTTAATACTGTGTTATGATCTTGGAATTTTTTTTTTAGCAGGGGTTTTGGGGGGTTACTTAAGTAAAATCTTAAGATTTTTTGTAAGTAATCTCTATACCTGATGTGGGGCTCAATCCCACAACCCCAAGATCAAGAGTCACATGTTCCAACTGAGGCAGCCAGACACCCCTATTTAGTAGCTTTTATGAATGCCTTAATTTTCTTACTATATCAAATTGTATTTTAAGGATGCCTGGATGGCTCATTTGGTTCAGTGTCTGCCTTTGCCTCAGGTCATGATCTTGGGGTCCTGGGATCAAGCCCTACATAGGGCTCCCAGCTCAGCGAGGAGTCTGCTTCTCCCTCTCCCTCTGCCCCTTCCCCCAACTCATGCACATGATCTCTCTCTCTCTCTCAAATAAATACATTATATCTTTTTTTAAAGGACTATCTACTCTTTTTTTTTTTTTTAAGATTTTATTTATCTGACAGAAAGAAAAAGAGCACAAGCAAGGGGAGCAGCAGGCATAGGGAGAAGGAGAAGCAGACTCCCCACTGAGCAGGGAGCCCAACTAGGGACTCAATCCCAGGACCCTGGGATCACGACCTGAGTCAAAAAGACACTCAACCATCTGAGCCACCCAGGCACCCCAAATTAAATCTTTTAAATTTTTTTTTTATTTTAGTTAATGTTCAAAACTACTCAGACCATAATCAAGAAGATGTAATATTTCAATTTTATATTTGTTCTACTGGTTTTAACCATGTGCTTAACATTTCTTATGCAATATTAGATTTACTCTTTATAGTCTGTAGGCTTCTACACGGTAAAGTCAGTTGCACTGTCATACTTAGGGATAGAAATATTGAAGCACTGGGGTGCCTGGATAGTTCAGTCGGTAGAACATGCAGCTCTTGACCTTGGGGTTCAGAGTGCAAGCCTCACATTGGGTGCAGAGCTTACTTTAAAAATGTGTGTGTGTGTGTGTGTGTGTGTGTGTGTGTGTGTGCGCGCGCGCGCGCCTCTGGGTGGTTCAGTCAGTTAAGTGTCTGTGGCTCAGGTCATGATCTCATGGTCCTAGTATCTGGCCCTGAGGTGTGCTCCTTGCTCAGCAGGGAGCCTGCTTGTCCCTCTGCCCTTCCCCTCACTTGTGTGCTCTCGCGCTCAGTCTCTCTCAAGTGAATAAATAAAAATCTTTAGAAACAGATGTAGAGAGAGAAGCATAAAAGAAAGTGTATTTATGAAATAAAAAGACATTTTTGTTATTGTTTACCTATGAGTGGGAAATGTATACTTTGTTCTACAAATTGATGCTAGTCTCTAAACTATTCCCACTTCAAAAAATATTACTAAGCAAACAAAATTAATAAGTATAATCTTATTTAAAATCTAAATTAGTGGGTGCCTGGGTGGCTCAGTAGGTTAAAGCCTCTGCCTTCGGCTCAGGTCATGATTCCAGGTCCTGGGATCGAGTCCTGCGTCGGGCTCTCTGCTCAGCAGGGAGCCTGCTCCCTCCTCTCTCTCTCTCTCTCTCTCTCTCTCTCTCTCTGCCTGCCTCTCTGCCTACTTGTGATCTCTGTCAAATAAATAAATAAAATCTTTTAAAAAAAATCTAAATTAGTATAAACCTTACTTAAAATGTTAGAATATCTAACTGTAAAATCATGGTCTCTTAAAGAATTTTCACTAAAAGCATTTGTCTTGCTCTATACACACTATTGTGTCTACCAATAATTTAAGTAGAATGAAACAAAGTTTATTTCTCCCTTGTTTCAAAGTGGCAATATCAGCGAAAATAAAAAGATCAGGAATTTTTTTTTTTTTAAAGATTTTATTTATTTGACAGAGAGAAATCACAAGTAGGCAGAGAGGCAGGCAGAGAGAGGAGGAAGCAGGCTTCCTGCTGAGCAGAGAGCCCGATGCGGGGCTCGATCCCAGGACCCTGAGATCATGACCCGAGCTGAAGGCAGAGGCTTTAACCCACTGAGCCACCCAGGCGCCCCAAGATCAGGAATTTTAATCTGAAAAGCAAACTGTAAGAAAAATGGTTTACCTTTTTTTTTTTTTTTTAATGTTGATATTAGAAAATAGTCAAATCCCTGGGATGCCTGGGTGGCTCAGTCAGGTTAACCTCAGGTTAAGTATCTGCCTTTGACTCAGGTCATGATGCCAGGGGCCTGGGATCGAGTCCCACATCAGGCTCCTTGCTCAGTGGGGAGCCTACCTCTCCCTCTGCCTGCTGCTCCCCCTGCCTGTGTGGTCTCTGTCTCTCTCTCTCTGACAAATAAATAAAATCTTTAAAAATTTTATTTTATTTTTTTTTTAAGATTTTATTTATTTATTTGACAGAGATCACAAGTAGGCAGAGAGGCAGGCAGAGAGAGAGAGAGAAGGGGAAGCAGGCTCCTCGCTGCGCAGAGAGCCCGATGCGGGGCTCGATCCCAGGACCTTGGGATCATGACCTGAGCCAAAGGCAGAGACTTTAACCCACTGAGCCACCCAGGCGCCCCAAAATCTTTAAAAATTTTTAAAAAGAGAGAAAAATTAGTCAAATTCCAGAGGGGAGAGAATTTCTTTTGTGGATGTTTTTTTGTTTTTGTTTTTTTTTAAAGATTTTATTTATTTATTTGACAGAGAGAGATCACAAGTAGACAGGCAGGCAGAGAGAGAGGGAAGCAGGCTCCCTGCTGAGCAGAGAGCCCGATGCAGGACTCGATCCCAGGACCCTGAGATCATGACCTGAGCCGAAGGCAGCGGCTTAACCCACTGAGCCACCCAGGCGCCCTTGTGGATGTTTTTTGTTGGGGATTTTCAAGTAGAATAACCGCCCCTAATTCTTAACAAAGATCATAAATAAAATTATCAAATGTTGGCAGGATCAGTTCACTGACTTTTGTCCAGAACAGTTTCCCAATACTGCTAAGAGGAGGAGGAGGTATGGAATCTTTGGGGTTCAAATTCAGTAACCCTTTTTATCTAACACACAGACCCTGTTTTCTTTGGCAGTTTGACATCTCTGACTTAGTGCGCTGCATGAGGCTGCAAAGACATGGAATGGTTCAGACAGAGGTGAGTCTTGGTTGGTATCTTCTAATGAGGATTTTCATGAAGGTTCTGAAGTTTTCAAAATTCTGGTTCTCTTCTTAAATGGTCCCCATGTTATAACATAAAACCAAAGATTTATGGTAATAAGGGACTTTTTTTTTAAGCATGAAGACTAATTCAGAAAAACATTAAAATACTTCAAAGATACCTCATTAAATTTTGCCTTTAATTTAAATGCAGGAAATGAGAAAATGCAGTATTTGCACTTAACAATATATAGAGAATGGGGCAGCGTGTTGGGGGGGGTAGTTTGGGTTGATATAAAATAGCATATAATTTAGTGGCATTCTTTCCCCATTTCCAACTTTAAAGAAGGTAACATTCTTGCCACAGAAATTCCCTGAGAGGGAATGGTTTCGGCAGCATGGACGAGAAGTCCAGAAGGCAGGATAGAGTTGCCTAGCTTAGAGAAGACACTCGTGGGGCAGAGTGAATGGGTAGGTTTGTGTATCCTGTGTTTTGATAATGTTTTCCATTTCTCTTACCTGAAATCAAACCATGGGTTATATCACAGGCTGACCTACAGACATGTCTTTCACAGGAACTACATTTTGTAGAGTATCTGTCTGCTCTCAGTGGTTTGACTATCCTTACTGTTTGTAGTGTGAGGAGGGATATGGAAGCTATTTTCATATCTCATAAATACACATTTCTCTACCTCTTGAAGAATATAGAAGTTTACCATCTTTAAAATTAAAATTTCCCTCCTTAGCCTTCAGATACCTTTTTAATTCAAGTTAAACCTCCTAAATATTAAGCTGAGTTGCACACTTTTTTAGGTTAAGAAAGCATACTGATCTGTATAAGCAGTTCCTTAGACCCAGGAAACTGACTCATTCAACAAGTACTTACTCACTGAGGGCCTGCAGTGGACCAGGCACTCTTGTAGGAGCTTGGAGCACATTCGTGTTTGGAACAAAGACCAGACCCCCTCATGAGGTGGTGATGAGTAAGGCAGATATTAAACACATTAACTAAGTAAGTTATATAGGATCTTTGAAGGTGGTAAGTGCTTTAGAAGAAAAAAGAAAAATAGAGCGACGCAAAGAGGTTGAGGCATGGCACGCTGGGGGAGGTATTTTAAATAGAGTAGCAGCCCGAGGAAGTAACACTGAAGCAAAGACTTGAAGGAGGTACAGTGGGCACATGAGGCTATCCAAGAGTACGAGTATTTCAGGCAGACAAAGCCATCTGCTCTGAGGCAGGAGCAGGCCTGGTGTGCTTGAGAATGGCCATGGTTGGGGTGGCTGAGGTGAAAAGGGAGGTGACAGGGCCAGGGCCTGGGGTCTCCTCTGAGGGAAATGGAGACAGCACAGCATTATCAGTGTAGACTGACATGACCTGACTTCCATTGTAAAGGTCCTCTCTGGCCACTGTATTAGAATAAGACCGACTTGGGGAGGAGGACGCAGGGTTAGAAGCAGGGAGGTCAGTTTGGCGGCAGGCAGTGGGCCCAGCCTGGAGTGTGTGGATATAGGGAGAAGAGGCCATGGTGTGAAGTAGGTTTGCTAATGGATTGTTGGTGGCCTGAGAGAAAGTCAACGATGATCATGTGCAAATGTAGGAAAAGTTAAAGTACAGAAGAGCACCAAGGAAATAAAAAGGTTACCTATATCCCTATTTCTCAGAACTGCCCATGTTTTAAACAACATTCTTAACATTCTTTAGACCAAGCACATGTGTAACAGGCATGAATGCTCACATACACCCAACCATTTTAAATGAGATTCAACTGTCGTTAGTGTTTTGCTGCTTTCCATTTAGTATATTGTGAATTTTTTCTGTCCACCCTCAGACTCATTAATTCCTTGCAAAGTATATTAAAAAAAGCTCAGATCCCTGCATCATCAACTTAACAGAGAGTAATTTCACCAAAAAAGAGTTAATTTCCCGAAAACTTTGATTTTCATATTCTTTCGTTCCAAATATTTAAAGAGTATTATTTTGTGTAGCTTCTTGGGTATTAATTTTTTGACATTTCAAAACATCAAGATGAGTTCAATAAATCTAGAGGAAATTTTGTAGGAACTTTATTTTTCCATTATAAGAGCAAATTATAAATATTACCAAAGCACAGAAATAAATGTGTCCTACCACAGACAATTTCAGTTAGGGCTCTGGGGTATTTCCACCTGCCTGCTCACTCACCTCCAAGGCTTTGCCCTCCTCATTTTGTCAGTCTGGTTCAGTTGCTTATCATTTCGATGACACTGTACAATTCTATATCCTGCTTCTTCTATTAAACATTATCACAAAATCTTTCCATATTTTCAAAATTACTCATTATATATATATATATATATTTTATATTATACATCTAGAGTCTTCTTTTTTTTTCTTGCCATAGGATCAATATATTTTCTGCTATCAAGTCATCCTTTATGTGCTGACACGTCTTCAAGCTGAAGAAGAGCAAAAAGAACAGCCACAGCTTTGAAATAACATGAAGAGAACAGCCTTCTGGGTGCTTTGTCTCGCTCCCAACCTCCAACAGGCGTTCCTGTTATCTGCTCAAAATAAAGATCACAGGGCAGCAAGTCCATACAGTACCATTATGTTTATTCTCCTCTACCTTAGAGGGGCATTCTTCGCAACAATAAATAATATTGAAATGCTGTATTTTTACAGCTACTTTAGCCTATGATAATTTAAGATTTTTTGACACTAACCGAACAGTGCAGATCTTAGGGGTGATTAAGGCAGCTTTTGATTATAGCTGATGTTGCAAGGACACGCCGATTCTATTTTTAATCCACCAATCTTGTTTATAGCAAAATGCTTTCCCAGTATTTTAATAGAGTTATTTTATAGGGGATACTTGAAACCAGTATTTAAGCTTTAAGTGACAGTAATATTGGCATAGAAAAAAGGTAGCAAATGTTTACTGTATCAGTTTCTAATGTTTACTATATAGAATTTCCTGTAATATATTTATATACTTTTTCATGAAAATGGAGTTATCAGATACATTTGTAACTGCATTATATTTGTTATGCATCATCTCACTTTGTAAATAAAAATACATCTTAAAAATATGAACAAGCCAAAGTGTATGCAAACATTTTCAGCAACGTGTTCTTTCTTTCTTCTTTTTATTGTTTTTAAGTAGGCTCTACTCCCAGTGTGGAGCCCAACTCCAGGTTTGAACTCACAACCCGAGATCAAGACCTGAGCTGAGACTCGAGAGTCAGACACTTAACCAACTGAACCACCCAGATGTTCCTTCAGTGTGTGCGTGTGTGTGTTTTAATTTAAATTCAATTTGGTTAATATATACTGTATTATTAGTTCCAGGGGTAGAACTTAGTGATTCATCAGTTGCATCTAATACCCAGTGCTCATTCCATCAAGTGCCCTCTTTAATGCCCATCACCCAGTTACCCCATCCCTCCACCATCTCCCTTCAGTGTGTTATTTTTTTTTTTAAGATTTTATTTATTTATTTGACAGAGAGAGATCACAAGTAGACAGAGAGGCAGGCAGAGAGAGAGAGAGAGAGAGAGAGAGAGGGAAGCAGGCTCCCTGCTGAGCAGAGAGCCCGATGCGGGACTCGATCCCAGGACCCTGAGATCATGACCTGAGCCGAAGGCAGCGGCTTAACCCACTGAGCCACACAGGCCTCAGGGGAAGCAAGAACTTTTGAACCCCAATTTCCCATCTCCCCACTTGGTCCCAGTCACGGCATCCACAGGGACCAAGAGCGTTGTTGGAAACCCTGGTAAATCTTCAGGGTGTGACGTGTGGGTCCTGTACTGACCAACAGTAGCGAAGACATTCAGTCTCCCTGCCTTCTGCCTCCCTGACTTCCAGCTTACTGTGCCTGATGCATAAATCAGAATACTTTCAAGTTCTAATTGAAGTAAAACTCAGAATATCTAAGCTGACAAGGGGTAATCAAAAGAAAACAATATCACATTTCCTGGGAGATTATACTTGGTTCTGCCTTAAGGGAAAGCGATCTGCCTCAAAGAGCCTGCTTCTGATTCCCAGCGCTGACCGCCTTTCCCTCAGTCCTAATTCTGCCAGCAGTTTTCCACTCAGCCGGGAGTGATGCTTCTGCGAAACCCGGGAGACTGCTTGATTTGTCCTCATGGGACTAACGCATTGGAACTCGTAAACTTGGATTTCTAATCTTACCCAAGTGCAACGATTTGCAGGAATCCAACCCTATCAGAGGCTGTTTGAGGGAGAAGACAGCAGTAAATGCACAGAACCCCCACCACCATACATTTGACTCCCCACCTGGTCTGAAGTAGCTCCAAATCTGGCAAGAGAATCACCACCACCATTCCTACTTCAATCAGAACAGCTTTTATAGATTGCATTGTAGCTGAACATTTCATTTGAAAAAAGGGCTCTGCTGCTTTAAAAGCTATTTGGAAACTAATGTTCTGAGCCCGTTGGAATCCTGAGTCCTTGTTTTCCTGTCATAAGCACAGGAAACCAGGCCAGCAGGGCCCTGGGAGCCAGTGCAGCTGGAGGTGATTAGCTATCATCTGCAGGCAACAACAGAGAGGAGAGAGGGGAAAGCTGAAGAAGGATCTTTTTTCTGGAAAGAATGTAGCTAGGAAATGGAAACTGTGGCAAGAAAATGTGGTTTCAGTTTACGACCCCTGAATGGAAACTTCATTATAGCAAACGTTACTGCCCTCATCTGGGACCTGGCGCCACTACCATGGAAAGGGATGAGACATTGGCTAGGGCCACTCTGGTTAGAAAGTGCATGGCACTTGCGTGGTAAGGCCACTGAGCCAAGTGGCACGCAGGGGCACTTAGGTATCAGATGACTGGATAAATACCATGAGGCTCTTAACACACATTAGATAGCTAAGTACTATAAAATATACACCAGGAGATGTAACAGCTCAAACGGAATAGAAGCTTATTTCTCGTGTGCCCAACGGGTTTGGGCAGGTGAACAGCTCAGCAAGATCGCTCGCTCTCTCTTCCAATTTCCAGCAACCCACGCTGAACGAGGTTCTATAATCAACACACAACTTCCAAAGTCATCCTGGGAATTGTCTCCATTCCCCCAGCCAGAAAGCGGAAAGAGCATAGAGGACCACCCATGGGGGATTTTATGAGCTGGGCAGGTGTAGAAGCAAAGCACATCATTGCCACCCATTCCCTCAGCAAGAACTACCCAAATGGTGCCCCCGAGTGCAAGGAAGCTGGGAAACGAGTTGGCCGAGCTCTTTGCCTGTGACAACTCTGGGCTACAGAATGGGAAGCATAAATTGTGATGGACTCTATTTCTAAAACTGAAATTGTATGTTATAAATGAATGGTATCTTTTATTAAGATTTTATGTTTTTATTTGAGACAGAGAAAGCAGAAGCAGGGAGGAGAGTCAGAGGGAGAGGGAGAAGTAGGTTCCCCATTAAGCAGAGCCCGAGGTGGGACTTGATCCCAAGACCATGATCTGAGCTGAAGGCAGACACCAGCCAACTGAGCCACCCAGGCACCCTAAAAGAACGGTTTCTTAAGTATAGTCCTAAGCATTGCAGGATTAGAAACAGCATTTGTCCCCAAATCAAAACTTCAGTAAGTGCCATTAATAAAAATATTTCTGAATTACCATTGTTAAAGGAGAAAAATGGCTGTTACGCAAAAATCAGGTGTTCCTGTCTGTGGTTCCAGTTAGCCTACTAGATCTCTTGCTTTTAAAATGACTAGTTATCTAAATGCAATCTGATATATCCAAGACATTAAAAGTTATCCTCTGGTGATAGATACCTTGACATTGAGAGAATGTGTTCCCATTTTACATAATTCAGAAATATTCAAGGTACTTTGTTATGGCGGAGATAATTGTTAACAAATTATGCATTAATCTGCATAATATTTTAAAGCCAATGCAAATTGTAATATATTAATTTGGAATTGCATTTGACTGCAAGTTGCCAAAAACTAACCAAACGGGCTTCTACAAATCAGAGATTTCTTTCCCTAAGAAAACAAATTCAAAATCAGACAGTTGCTGGGGTTGGTTCTACAGTTCAAGAATGTCAACAGATACATGATTACCCTGGCCTTGCCTTCACTGCCTGAAAATGGCTGCTTCAGCTCTGGCTATTACATCCACATTCCAGGAAGGAAATAGGATTGACAAGGAGAAAGGACCAATCAGTGCCTGGGGCAAGATAGCAAAATTTTCCGGAAATCACAAGCAGACTTCCCCACTTGTGTCTTAATAACAAGAACTGTGTCACATAACCATCTATAACTTCAAGAAAGCTATTTTTAGCCAGTCGTTGCTGTCCTGAACAAAATCTTGGTTCTGTTAATAAGGGCAAAAGGAACAGTAGATATAGGGTAGCAGCAAGCAGCATGTGCCTTTCCACTTCTGCCGGTTTCCACCACTCCTTAGTAGCTAACACTGTTCAGTTAAGATGCTCCTAACCCCAGAAGTATCTGAATTTATAACTTGAAAATTCACAGACAGGAAGTATTTGAAAGTAGTCTTCAGCTTCACGAAGACTACGTATTTTTATCCATTCACCTCTATATTCTAGAGGTCATGCTAAGCAAACTCTCCGAATACTTACTGAGAAACTATGTTGCCAAGTGTTTGGCTTAGCTCTATCCAGCAGAATGAGTAATTATTCAGGTGGGGCCCCTCCAGGTGGACAAAGTACACACAGAGGTGTGTACTTTGTGGTCAGAAGGTTGCTTAGTAGCTAAAATATGATTCACTGAGGCACCTGGGTGACTCAGTCAAGTGTCTGCCTTTGGTCATGATCATGATCATGCCTCAGGTCATGATCTCGGGGTCCTGGGATTGAACCCCATGTTGGTCTCCCTGCTCAGCGGGGAGCCAACTTCTGCCCCTCTCCACCTTGTGCTTGCACGCACTCTCTCTCCTTCAAATTAATAAAATCTTTTTTTAAAAAATCGATTTATTAAACCGGCTGTGGGGATTAGGCTGAACTCCACTTTGTACTCTAGGATGTATTATAGATGTGGGAGGAAGGGAACTGTTCACACTTAGGGCACACTTCCCACACATCATACCAAGTGTTTTCTACTCTCGGGGTGTTTAGGATCCAATGTTATAACCCTTTTTTTAAGAGAGGAAACTAAAGTTCAGAGGGACAGTCACTTGCCCCATGTTGCCCAAATAACAGAGTTGGAATTCAATTCGAAGTCAGCCTAACTTCAACCCCCAACTCCCAAAGTGTCCTAGCTCTGTAAGTGGAATACAGTGAGTAGCCCTGGCAAAGCCCATGTTCTTCCCTCTGGAGGGAAGTTGAGGCTCTCAACTGTCCAGCAGCTCTTTTTCAGACGTAGAGCTGAATGCATTCCTTTTTTTTTTTTAATTAAAGATTTTATTTATTTATTTGACAGAGATCACAAGTAGGCAGAGAGGCAGGCAGAGAGTGGCAGGGGGCACAGCCCCCCCACGGAGCAGAGAGCCCCATGCAGGCCAATCCCAGGACCCTGGGACCACAACCTGAGCTGAAGGCAGAGGCCCAACCCACCAAGCAACCCAGGGCCCCTGCATTCTTAATATTATTTCTCTGGCCCCACTTCTGAGTTTCATTTAGGTTCTGGCTTTTATGAACCCATGATTATTTTGTTATTGCTTGAAGATTTTTTTTTTTTTTAATTTATTTGAGAGCGAGAGAGAGAGCACAGGGGGGTTGGGGGAGCTGCGGGGCAGAAGGAGAATCAGACTCCCTGCTAAATGGGGAGCCCGACAGGGGGCTTGATCTCAAGACCCCAGGTCATGACCTGAGCTGAAGGTGGATGCTTAACTGACTAAGTCACCCAGGCGCCCCCACGAACCCATGATTATTTAGATCAGTTAAAATACAATTTATTCAGCTAGAGCTTTTTTTATTTTTCCAGCTACATTCTCCATAAGAAAGATAATGTGTAGCCTCCAGGACAACTTGACTGTGTCCAGTTCTCAGCACCACATTTACAAACCACTTCTGGAAATGACAGTTTTCTGACAGGACGACTTTCAAACTCCTTACCTTGATTTGTGTTGTGACTATCTTAAAGTGTGGCTTTTGGTGGTCTTGTTCCCAGACTGTGGTAAATAATGACCATGTACTTAATATCTTCAGAATGGAGCATTGGATTTCACCACTTTGTGTTAGGTGCCTGTTAAAAGAAACAATCTAGAAATCCATTTTTTGTGGATTCTTTAAAGTTCATGTTAATGCTCATTTTAGAACTGGGGGTTTGTGTTAGCGCCCAGCTCCACCGACTCCTTATTGCAGGGATCTAGTATATGTGCTGCCAAAGCGAGCACTTATTGCAGGGATCTATTCCCACTGACTATGACCCTGCCAGCAGGAACCTTCCTGCGTGTTATGGCTGCATGTCTGATGGGCCTGGACACAGCACGGACTAGTTTCTTGACACATAAACATTCATCAGGTAGATAAATGGAATCCTCAAGTAAGAAAGCAGCAGTTGAGAACCAACAAACATGTCACAGTCTACATAGTTCTTTTCCATAGAAATATACTTGTGATCTAATGGGGCTCTTTCTGTACTACCACAATGGCATTCTTAATTGTTGTGAATATGCCACAGTAATCATTACCATCATATTAACCCACAGGTTCTTGGGAATACTTACAAATTAAAATTATAAAGCACTAAATCTCAGACAATATACTTTCTTACACATTTCAAAACTTACAAATAAAAATAGAGAAAAATGGAACTAAGTAGAGTCCACATTATATAGGAAGTTGTATGAGAAAGGCAGCACTTCAAATCAGGAAAGATGAATGATTCAATATATGATGTTGGATCAATTAATTAACCATAAAAAAATTAGATTCTTAACACACCACACAAAAATGTAGATGCAAAATGGAATAACCATTTACATATTTAGTTCATAAAAGTCATAGGAAAATATATGGGAAATATTTCTAATAATGTAAGAAGGGAGGGGGATGGGTTTTGCCTATGACAGACAGTACACACAGCAGAGGGTAAATTTGTTGTGCAAACCCCCAAACAGAACTTCCTGCAAATACATTCTCAAAAAGAAATACTTTCACAATTCATAACCCACACAAAAACATAAAACATTCTAACATTTGACAGACACCAAGGTCAAAAAGCATTTTTAAAAAGACTAATAAAGCTGAATATGTAAAAAATACAAAGCTTCTATATGACAAAAGACATAGGAAAACAAAAAAGATTGAAAGTAGGTAAAATGTTGACAAAACAGGACAAAGGGTCATTATTTGTCATGTGTTACAATGTATCAATCGAAAAGGAAAGCAAATGGAAAGGCAAGCAAAGGACATGAATAGGCAAGTGATCATGAAAAATACTCTACTTCAGTCATAATTTTTAAAATGCAATCTTAAATGAGATATTTTCACAAATTAGAATTGATCATTCTTCAGACTGGTGCAGCTGTGGGAAGCCAGCCCCATTCGGTCTCTGCTGTACATCATTGGACAGCGGCCTGCCCAACATTTTAATGTGAGGTTGGCCTGACATTTCAAGTTGTAGGAAGTGATCCTCTAAAAATACTTGCACAACAATTCAGGTATTTGCAGCAGCATTATAATACCAATAAGTTCAAAGATATTTAAATGTCCACAAATAAGGAATGGTTTAATAAATTACAGTCCTTCTATGCAATGGAATACTTCTGTGAAGCCACTGTTCTAAAGAATGAGGTAGATCAACAAAAACTGACATGACAAGATTCTCCATACTATGTCATTAAATGACTTATGAAACAGTATATATAGAATGATCTCAATGTTTCTTAAAATGATATAACAAACAAAAATTAGAAGGCTATACATGTGCTTATCATTAGAGAGTGAAAATATGGGGCATTCACATTTTAACCTCAAGTGGTCTACACCATATTATATCTATAATCCCAAAAGATTTCCAAGCCCTTAAAAAATAACAACCATTTCAGACATGACCACATTTTTTTATGAGAGCTGTATGCAGTGGGAGGTGACATCTAATCCAGAATGATTTTGCATAACAACAGGAGTTAATCTTCACTGCACGGGAAGACAAGAACACACACAGCAGCCAGTAAACATATTGAGCAACGCCCCCCCCCCCCCCAAAAAAACTCCCTGAAGTAAGTGAAATACATTTTCAAAAATGGATCCAATGACAATTCACAAACCACATGAAAATATAAATATTCAAATATTCCCACAGGCCCTGCCAATGAGATCCACGCATCAGCTCTGCACTGTCTTTACTGGCCGCTGAGGAAGACGGAGACCGGGCAGGCCAGCAACCCTTACTAGGTACAAGAGGTGATGGGGCCGGATGGCTCAAGAGCTGTGTGGAGATCCATCGGCACTGAAGGTCCAGGAGTGAAGGCAACTTCTTCATTCACCTCCAAGAAAGCACTGCTCTCTTTGAGAGAAGCAGATTTCTTTTTATGGCAGCCTTCTGCACAACCTGTGTCCTTTTTTCTGTGTTCCTTCTTCAGTCTCCTCTTGTACATCTTGTATGCTGGGTGTTAAAACATGCAAGTGTTGAAAAATCACTTCAGCAAAGACTAATATAGTGATACCATGTATTTTGGGGCCATGTTTGCTTTGGGTCACATAGGTGTAAACACACAGAAATGAAGGGGGAAAAGAGATGGAAAATGGGGTTCTAGTTCCAAAAGGCAACATAAGCAGGACGCCTGAGTGGCTCAGTTGGTTAAACATGTGTCTTTGGCTCAGGTCATGATCCCTGGCACCTAGGATTGAGTCCCGAATCAGGGTCTCCGCTCAGAGGAGAGGCTGCTTTTCCCTCTGCTTCTGCCTCTCTCCCCTGCTCATGCTTGCACGCTCTCTCTGTCTCTCTCTCCAATAAATAAAATCTTTAAAAAAAAAAAAAGAAGAAGAAGAAGAAGACAACATAGGCAGATCCTAAACTCATCTCCTCCCATAGACACACTGTTTCTCTGGGGGAAAAAACCCTAAAAACAGTCAGAACAACCCCATAACATCAGACAGAAGGGAGGGAAACCACATGAAAGTGGGTAGGAAAGACTGAGATGAAATCTCACCATAAGCCTCACCCAGACAGGGCCACCCACAATCAGGAGGGAACTCAAAACATGGACCTTCTCCCTCAGAAGCCAAGGACTCATACCCCAGATTAGGCACTCCAACTTTTAATATAGGTATCTGAGAAACAAGCCCCCAAAACATCTGGCTTTTAAGACCAACGGGTCTGGAGCACATGAGAACCACAGATCTGTGGTGAATGGAGGAACTGCAAACCAACTGTCCTGCCCCAGGGCCCAGCACAGGAGCAGCCCCTTGAAAAATGCCCAGAACTTTATGTAGAAGAGACTCATTTCTTCATTTTACAACATCAGACTGAGGCACAGAAAAAGAAACCGACATCTAGGTCCAGGAAGAGAGTTCCATAATAAGACAAACTCAAAGAGAGCCATACCAAGACACATTATAATTAAAATGTTAGAAGTTAAAGACAAGAGAGAATCATAAAAGCAGCAAGAGAAAAACAACTTGTTGCATACAGGGGGAACCCCATAAGGCTATCCACAGATTTTTCAGCAGAAACTTCGCAGGCTAGAAGGAATGTCATGATACATTCAAAGTGCTGAAAGGAAAAAACTTCCAACGAGGAACACTCTACCCAGCAGAATTATCATTCAGAAGCGGAGGTGAAATAAAGAGTTTTCCAGACAAGCAAAATCTAAAGGGGTTCATCAACACTTACAAGAAATATTAAAGGGATGTCCTTAAGCTGAAAAGAAAGGGTATTAAGTAGTAACAAGAAAACATATGAAAGTATAAATCTCACTGGTAAAGATAAACATACAGAAAAGTAGTGAATTAATCACTTATAGAGCTAGTATGAAGGTTAAAAGACAAAAGTTGTAAAACTAATCAAAGTAATTAGTTAAGAAATACACAAAATAAAAAGATGTAAAATATGACCTCAAAAAAAAACCAAAAAAAACAAAACATGGAGGGGGAATAAAAATGTAGGGCTTTAGAATGTGTTCAAACTTAGGTTGTTACCAACTTAAAATAGACTGTTATAAATACAAGTTGTTACATATAAGCCTCATGGGTAACCACCAAGCAGAAATCTACAGTAGATACACAAAAAAGGAGAAAGGGGTCTAAACAGACCGCTAAAGAAAGTCATCAAACCACAGAGGAGAAGAAAGGAACAGAAGAAGAAAGGACCTAGAAAGAGCCAGAAAACAATGTCAATGTCAGTAACTCCATGCCCAGTTACTTTAAATGTAAATGGACTAAAGTCTCCGAACAAAAGATTAAAGAGTGGTTGAATAGATTAAAAAACAAGACCCATTTCTATGCTGCCCACAGGAGACTCACTTAAGATTTAAGGACACTGAAAAAGTGAAGCGATGGAGAAAGATGTTTCATGCAAGTAGAAACCAAAAGAAAGCTGGGGTAGCTATACTCACATCGAACAAAATACACTTTAAAACAAAACCTGTAGGGGTGTCTGGGTGGCTCAGTGGGTTAAACCTCTGCTTTTGCTCAGGTCATGATCTCAGGGTCCTGGGATAGAGCCCCACGTGGGGCTCTCTGCTCGGCAGGGAGCCTGCTTCCCTTCCTCTCTCTCTCTGCCTGCCTCTCTGCCTACTTGTGATCTCTCTCTGTCAAATAAATCAATAAAATCTTAAAAAAAAAAAAAAAAACCTGGAAAGAGAGACAAGGGCATTCCCTAATGGCAAAGGGGTCAATCCAACAAGAGGGTATAACATTTATATATATGCACACAACATAGGAACACCTAAATATATAAAGCAAATATTACAGACCTAAAGGGAGAAATTAGCAGCAACACAATAATAATATGGGTCTTTGATACCCCACTTACATCAATGAATAGAATATCCAGACAGAAAATCAATAAAGAAACATTGGCCTTGAATGACACATTAGACCGCATGGGCTTAACAGATATATAAAGAACATTCCATCCAAAAACAACAGAATATATATTCTTCTCAAGAGCTCATGGAACAGTCTCCAGGGTAGAGCATATGTTAGGCCACAAAACAAGCTTAACAAGTTTGAAAAGATTAAAATCATAGCTAGCATCTTTTCTGACCACAATGGTACGAAACTAGAAATCAACTGCAAGAAGAAAACTGAAAATTCGCAAATATGTGGAGACTAAACAACATGCTATTGAAAAACCAATGGGTCAACAAAGAAATGAGAAGTGAAATAAAACACCTGAGACAAAGAAAAATGGAAATACAACATACCAAAACCAAGCTCATAGAGATAGAGAATAAATAGGTGGTTGCCCAGGGCTGGGGGGTGGGGGGTATCAGTGAAGGGAGTCAAAAGGTACAAACTTCCAGTTATCAAATATGTGAGTCATGGGGATGCAATGTACAGCATGGTGTCTGTAGTTGATAATACTGTATTATACAGTTGAAAGTTGCCAAGAGAGTAAGTTTTTAAAAGTTCTCATCACAATGAAAAAAAACCTCTACACATGGGGCAGAAGTTAACTGGACTTACTGAGGTGATCGTAATATTCACAAATATGAATCATTTGTTATATACCTGAAACTAATACAATGTATGTCAAGTATACCTCAATAAAAAAAGGAGGGGGGTACTATGGAGCAAAAGAACTCAGTGTATCAAAATGGCTATCTCTATCTGGAACGGACCATTTGTGAATGAGGTCACTGACAGCTCACGCATACATTCTTTCAGGCCACTGGTGGCTCATCTATTCATCTATTCATTCGTTCAGTCAGTCAGTCAGTCAACCAGCAACACCTGTGGAGTGCTTGCTTGCTATGAGTCAGGTGCTCCCCTGAGTGCTGGGAGATAGCTGGGAACAAGCCTGACATGTTCCTTCCTTCACAATCGCACTAAAGAGAAGAAATTAAAACTTAGATCTAAGACCAGTGAGTTTTACTCTGTGAAGATTTCTCTTTTATTTTGTGGCAAATTTAAACCCCAAGTATTCCTTATGTTGACTGTTACATCAGCAATCAGTGTATAACCAGTCATATCAGTATCAATGAGTATAACTCAGACCCTGTCTCCTGATAACAGTGAAAATTACAATGGTCCAAGAGGAAAATATATGTGTGTATACGTACTGACGTCTTTTTTTAAAAAGACTTATTTATTTACTTGGGAGGGCGTATGAGCAGAGGGAATCTTCACGCAGACTCCCTGCTGAGAGCAGTGCCTGACATGGGACTCAATCTCCCAACCCTGAGACCATGACCTGAGCCGAAACCAAGAGTCAAGATGCTTAACCGACTGAGCCACCCAGGTACCCTCATTGATATCTTTTAAAATTTACTTTCTGTGAACCCACCTAAGGACTGACTCTAAAATGACGTATATTTGGCTTTATGGATTTTTATATATCCCATATATGGGATACCTGTGTATACAAGTGTGGTAATTCAATATCTGTGTATGTTTCATATTTCATTGTTGAAAAATATTTCAGAACCATCCAGCACAATTCTTAGTCACAGAAGCATTGTGAAATAATTGGCATTTGGAAGACTTCATGGCTCTTGATGAAACATAACAAATGTCATTTTGAAGATAAATTATTGCTCCTGGAAACTTATCAAGTCCTAGAATCCAAGTTCTAATAGTACACTGTTTTTTGTGAAGCATGTTTGTTTGTAAGTTTACTTTCACATATTTTAATATTTTTGCTACGAAAGCAAAGGAATGTGTGTGTGCACTTTGTTTTCCCAAAAAAATGGCAGGCTAACAACGTACCACAAGAGTAGCACATGCATGTTCAGACTGAAAAAGAAGTTAGTAAACGGGACTGATGATTTTCAACCAAATCTACCTAATGGGGGCTCTCCTCACCTGCAACAATGAGAAATCCATCCAACAGCTGGAAAAGTCCATAGGCCAACGGGAAACTAAGCATCTGGACCAACTGCTTGGTGGTGAAAGACAGCTGGAGCATGGTGACGCACATCTGAATATTCTGAGCTCCAGTTTCTAAGGAAATTGTCCTGCACCTACCAAGGAAAGCATTTTTCAAAAGTTACTAGCAATAAGGACTCTTCTTAAATTTTTCTCTTCTATATAGCAATAAATGTAAGCTATGAGGTTAGGCCACTAAAAATGTTTACTCATTTAATAATTATTTGCTGAGTGTGTCTGCTCTGCAGGTGGCCTTCCTGAGAGGCACTTCGGAAAAGGACCCTAGGAACCTGCCTGAGGAATCTGGGTGGAAAGATATGATTGACACACAGGAAAGGTCCAGTAACAACACAAGACAAAATATGATCGTGGGTCAGGGAGATGCTATAAAAATTCAGAAAAGTGGCATAAATGGTTAGAGAAGGCTTTAAAAAGGCAAAGGCAGATGAAACGGTGATGGTGGGAGAGCCATTGAACGTGGGACGGTGGCTACAATTAACATTCTAGGGACAGGTATGAGCTGTGCCTACTAGGAGGCAGTACATGTGCCGTGAGCCAGGCTGTGTGGAGTGAGGATTGGAGAGGAGAATGGAAAGGTGAATTAGAGATATGAAACAGTAGGAACGAAATAAAACTTGAAGGTAAACATTAAAACCCTAAATGAAAGCCAATGTCTAAAACCACCTGTCTAAAATTCTTTGGTGAAAGAGTTTAGGAACACAATTTTCCTTCTTTCTACTTTTCTGTAGTTTTCTCATTGCAAAAAGAGAGAGAGAGAAAGAGAGAGAGAGAGAGAGAGATAAGCCTCACTTGAAAAAGAAAAATCAGGGGCGCCTGGGTGGCTCAGTGGGTTAAGCCACTGCCTTCGGCTCAGGTCATGATCCCAGGTCCTGGGTTCAAGCCCCACATCGGGCTTTCTGCTCAGCAGGGAGCCTGCTTCCTCCTCTCTCTCTGCCTGCCTCTCTGCCTACTTGTGATTTCTCTCTGTCAAATAAATAAATAAAATCTTTAAAAAAAAAAAAAAAGAAAAATCAGGAGGGAGTAAAAGGAAGACATTAGCAGGACATCATGGGTTGGGTTAAGCAGTTTCATCTGTCTTCAGTTTATAAAGGGGGTCTTTGGGTTTCTATAGATGGAAGTGAAGAGAGGAAAGAGGTGTTTCAGAATATAAACCAGCATCTCTCTACAAGCTGGTTTGGAATATGGAGGTAACCAGGGGAGGTATAATGTGGGCATGAAAATACTGGTACAGGGCAAGTTCTGCAGCTCTTTTTTTATTTGTGCTTACTCTCTGGCTTGCTTTGCTTTGCTTTCTTTAGACCACTCTCCTTTCAGACCCTACCAATTACTTGAGATGATTAAGCTTCACAGCTGGACCTCAAACCTGGGCCATTCACAAGGCAAATGCAGTATATCCATCTGATCCTTCTCTAGCCATCAGGTATGAAAAAAAACAAGATTGTTAACTACATTTGGCCATAGGAATACTTCCTCTCCAGATTCAGTTATATTTCAACCACTCAGCAGTCTGTGTTCCTGATTATCGGCTTTGCAAAAAACTCTAGTTCAATTCCTAACTCCGCCACATTCTGGCTCTATGAACTTGGTTACGTTACTTAATGTCTTGAAGGATTCGCTCATCTGTAGAATGAGAGTACTAATAATAACTACTTCTCAGGCTTGTAGTAAAAAGTAAATGAGATACCACAGACAGAGTCTTACCCTGTACCTGGGATAATCCTATATGTTCCCCAAGTAGACTAAAAAGAGATTTCTACTACAAAATAAAAATCAAAATGCATACCACTTTCTGTTCTCTTTTACTTAAATCTATCTTTGAAGCTTTTTCATCTCCCAAACTCCACCTCTGAAGTTCAACCACCTAGTTCACTTTTCTTCAGTATTCTTTTTTGACTTCAGAAGTGGTACATACTTATTGGAAACCTCGGGAAATATACCCCAAAAATTAATAAACTAAAATTACTCTTAATCCTACTACTCAAAATTAAACAGTATTAGCATATGGTGTATTTCTTCCAATATTTTTCCATGCATAAAATTCTTTTGCTTTCTTCCACAAAATGGGAATCAAAATGTATCCCATTTTCTATTCTCTTTTAAATTTATCTTTTAAGTATTTTCCAAAAGCATTAAAATTGATGCGTCATATTCCATCACATAGACACACCATGAATTAAGTATCTCCCTATTGTTAGGTATTTAATTGTTTCTATTTTTAGATTTATAAATAACACTGCAATTAACATCCTTGCACATCAATATTCGCATGCTTATCTGAGAGTCCTAGCTTCAGGACAGATTTCTAGAAGTAAAATCACTGAGTGAACAGCTATAAATATGTATAAGGCTATTGATATAACTAAATTGCCTTCCGGTGAGTTTTTGACAATTTATGTTCCCTCCAACATTGTATGTTAATACTCATCTATAGATATAACAACATGGAGTATTACCATTTTTAATATTTCAAAAATTTATAAATTATATGCCCCAACTTGTAATGATAATATGTCAGATAAATTCCTTTCTTATGTCTCCAGTTTGTCCTTTCTCCCCTTGTCCCTTAGAACTAGCACTTTTATAGAATTTGGCATAAGTGTGGATAAATATTTCATCTCTTGAATTTTGCTTATACTCTAGAATGATCTCTATATTTAATGAGACCATCTCACCCCTATCTAATTACCAGAATAAGAAGAGAAATGTGTCCAGATTCCAACACATGGTGTTAACACCCCAATCCTAATCTCACAGATTACAACTTCCCATCAATCTGGCCTTTACTCTCATTTACGTAAGAACTACCATGATCTTTTCACCCTCTCTGCGTTGAGTTACCCTGTTCCGTCCACCTTGTAAGTCAAGACTCCTGACACAGCCAGGCAGCAAAGCCTGCCAGTGGCTGACTGTTTACTTTATCCTCCTCCAAAAAAGTGTAGGGATCATTGAACTGTACCTCTGCCAAGACTGGTGGGTAAGAAGTGCCAGCAGAAAGCCCGTGACATGGCCAATCAAAGGAAAGATGAAACTGATGGTCAGAAGAGTGATGTCTGAATTCCAAGATCCTTTTGCCAACACCACACCAGCAACTGCGACCACCAAAAGGAGGACCCCACCAACAATGGCCCCAATCTAAAGCAAACCAATAAAATACATGTAAACATTATGGTCTTTTAGTTCTATTTTGAAAAGTCCATCACTGTTCTAAGAAGCCAGGAACCTAGGTGTTTTGGAACAAAGAGGGGACTTACCACCAAATCCAATCTCATTTTAGGGAAAAGAAACTTAAGCTCCAAACTGGTCAACTGACTTGGCTAAGCTGGAAACTGGTGAGGCTTGACACAATCTAAGCCTTATTTTATGTATTGTTTGCCTTGAAGTAGAGGATTTTGCCAGAAGGAACGGGTAGTGAAGATTTTCATGGATAGGACAAATTCATGAGACAAGTGAAATCTGGCAATAAGTCTCCAATACCCCACTAAAGGCACTTCTCAGATCCTTCACTGGTAACCTCTTATCTGAAGTCTGCACTGCCTCGCCATCTGCCACTCTCTTCCTACCACCCCCTCGACTGCCAGTGGCTCCTTACTTGATCCCTGCCCTTCTCTCCTCCAAGTGAAATGCACCCATTCTTTATTAGACAATCTGGGCTGACATTAATGTAACATAAATACTAAGAGATACCTCTTTCCTCTCCCAAATGAATACTGTTCTTCCTTGTATTGTTCAGCAAAAACAAGAAACCAACAAAAAGGAATTTCCAATAGTTTGAGTTTTAGATCAGAGAGAAAGGAAGCCAGACCCAGAATATTTGGAGGAAATTAGGACTTTGACAAGCTCCCATTCATACCATGTAGACAACAAAGTATATAGACAACTTAGTACGGCATCAACTGGGATTTGAAATGTTTTGAGGTATAGAAGAAGGTGGTCACGGGGAGCAGAACAAAGCCAAAACAAACCAATGCACCGTAGACCTGCTCCAAGATTATTTTTACTGCTCAACACAAAGACAGACTGGGCCTCTGCTTAATGAGAAGATGCTAGAACACACTAAGAAGTCCTCTGATTGTCAGAATCCCTCTTTGTCTTTCTATCACAAAAGGATTTTAAAGGTTAAAAATTTACCAAGAGCAATGTGTTCAGAAAATATGTCATATCTAAAATTAACAAAGGACCAAGAGCAGATAATGAAACTTTGATTAACTTATCCTAATTTTCTACTAAGGTGCTCCAGAATATTTATGCATATTATTAAATTTTTTTGCCACGCCTCCTATGAAATAGGCAAAAGAAAGGGGTTTTAAATCTGCTCTTTACATACAATAAATGTCACCTACAGAAAATTTACGTGATTTCTCCATTGACACTAAGGGACTAACAGAGGATCTGGAAACACCAAAATTAACAAAACAGAGTACGTGATAGTACTTTATCAGAAATAGAGTATTTGAAAAGTAAGAGGTTCCTGATCACACTCGGTGCTCTTGTTTTGCAAACAAAATTACAGCATACACAAACGCGCTGGCCATTCTCTCCCACTGAAATAACAGTCTCCCACTCAAATGCAATCCAAATGTGCAACACTGAAGCCTTCCTCCAGCTCTCTGTGTGCTTGTCAACCCCTCTTCCCCACTTCATCTCACTGGAGGAATCGTGGGAGTTGTTTCGTCTTGTGCCAAAAGGAGAAAGCAGCAGCCTCTGGCGTGGGTGCGTGGAGAGGCATGTGGGGCTACACGGCAAGAACAATATCCTAAATCCCGAACTCAAATGAACTTAGATGTATTTGTTGAACCTCCAATTAGCCCCAAATGTCTGTTTCTCTGGAAATGTAACATGTAAGTAGGGCATCGTAAAAATCTTCATAAAGCAGCGCATGACGCAATCTTACATCTTCCAAAATGATTCATACTTGGAAAAATCGAAAACATCCTAGGTTGTTGACACGTTTGTTGAGAACGCCTCAACATTTTGTAAAGCTATTCTTATATTTTTAAAAGTCATTTTTAGGTATTTTTAAAAGTTATTTTGGAGATCTTTTTCACACAAGGACATGTGCCTGTTCCTCCAGCAGACAGAGGACAATGCTGGGAAGTCAAGAAGAGGTAGGAGGTTCTAGCTGCCATCACTCCATGGCCAGACTCCTCAGTGCATTCTGCACAATTTCACTTTGACAGTTGTTCACGTGGTCAGCAGCCCCGGTTTGTGTGCACAAACTACAACCCCGGAAGCTTCTTCGGAAATGCTTCTGAAACCACCCCCCCACTTTTTCATGGGCCTACCTTCACCCTGGGCCTCCAGCCCTGCACACCGGACCAGCATTGACCTCAAGAGCACTTGTGTGGAGCCTGGTAAAGACATGGGCTCTAGGTTCTCCCTGGCCACACACACGCCGTAGCTTTATAGTCACTAAAGCAGGAGTCCCACACTCGCCAGTGTGTCCTAAGCCTCAGTGTGTGGGCCGAAGGGAATGACAGAGCATGGCTGACAAGAGCGGAAGAAATAGGGAGGCTAGATCCAAAAACACGTAAGGAAAATTGCTGGGGGTGGGGCTGTATCCGACTGGCCCGTCTGTTCCAGTCACTGTCTCCATCCGTCTTTCCAGTCTCTGCGTGTAAGGATTCATTTACCACCATCAGGAGCTGCTTACCTTGAGAATGATTTTGGATTGCTTAGGCCACCTGTAATTCACATAGATTCCGAAGGCCACGGGGATGGTCAGGCACACAAGGGTGATTCCTGGGGAGAAGAAAAATCCATCAGACAATATCTCCCTCCCCTGGAGTGCCCAGTCCTCAACCATGTCTATTTCCATTAGATAAAGGCTTTAATTAAGGTGCATTTTATTTCTGGATCCGCCTCCAAATGTAAAGAAAGGAAAAAAACCTCTGGAAGACAATGTTTGAAGGGTATACATTATGACTGAATGCCACTGTTCATGTCCCATCATTTCCCTCTCAAAATCCCTCTGATGATGACGTGGAATTTTAGAGACGACCAGAAATGTAAAAATTAGAAAACAGGAGGAGTCGGCAAACTTCTTTGATTGCTACACAAGGGGTCAACCCTCTGTGACCACAGCTCCTATTTCCCCATTTAAAGCCAACAGGTCAATTGTTTCACAAAGTAAAGAATACCTATTGCAGATATAAAAACAGCATCTGTTCCACATACCAAAACAATTTCTCATATTCCGCAAGTGTAGCCAAGTAACCCAAAGGTGGGTGGGCAAAAAATACCCTCTAATTAGCGCAAGTGAATAAAAGCATTGAAGGCAGGCTCCGCAGAGCAGGGATCCACTTGCTTCCAAATCTGGCCAAATGCCTGCAAAACTGGCTGCAAAGTTACATGAGTTGCTCCTAATATGTTGGGTTTTGTTCACAAGTGCCTTTTAGAGTACATTATCTAAACGGAATATGTAAACAACTTACTAATTAGAAAAAGTTGTGCATAAAATTATGATTTCCAATATTTCACTCAAATTTTACAAATTCAGTGGGCTCCAGTGGTTAGGGGAACATGGCTCTATTTGTGTTTTTGAACTGTGGGCCCTGGGCTGTAAAGCTCTCCAAGTGATTACTTGAGACTCCAGACAAGACAGTTTTAAGAATCACAGTTTCAGCCAATTCTCCAAAGACTCTGAGCAAAGGAGAATAACCAGATCATTTCACCAAGGTTTTCTTCCCAGCCTAGTAAGTCGACTGAGATCTCTAGAAAAAGGGGAGAGTTTGGGGCACCGGGGTGGCTCAGTCTTTAAGCATCTGTTTTTGGCTCAGGTCGTGATCCCAGGGTCCTGAGATCGAGGCCGGTGTCGGGTGTCCCACTCTGCTGGAAGCCTGCTTCTCCCTCTCCCACTCCCCCTGCTTGTGTTCCCTCTCACTCTCTGTCAAATAAATAAATAAAGTCTTTTTTTTTTTGGACAGAGAGAAAGAGAGCTCAAGTAGGCAGAGAGGCAGGCAGAGAGAGAAGGGGGATCAGGCTCCCTGCTGAGCAGAGAGCCCCATGTGGGGCTCGATCCCAGGACCCTGAGATCATGACCTGAGCCGAAGGCAGAGGCTTTAACCCACTGAGCCACCCAGGTGCCCCTAAAATCTTTTTAAAATGGGGGACAGAGTTTAATGAAAAATGACGGTCTTGAAAGGAGCTATGGAAGAAATATGGGTATGGTTGTGGCATGAAGATACGCTCTAATGATAGAAAGGAATCATTCATGTTGGATCATTAAAAATGTCAAGGTTCACAGGCCATGGGAAAAGTGGAGTTTGGGGAAGTAAGGTCTCATTAGACCCACTGTGATCCAGTTAACCTTTGGATCTTAACAAGACCAATGGCTTTGCAGTACACTATATAAGCATGTTTTTAATAAGTAACTTCTCTTTCTTTATTTTCAGATGGGAACTCTTGTAAGGTTAAAAGCTTGGATTTTGTCATCAGATCCCTGAGTCAGCATTCAATTCTTCACTCATCAGCAGCACAAACTTGGTAAAGTAACTTAACAGATTCTATGATCCTAAAAACCTAGGAATTGGAACCAGTCATAGAATCTATATAGAAGTGTTGGAGAACGTGTTCATTTAGAAACCCAGAGAGAGGACACGCATAACAAACGCCAGCTCTTATCATTCCCCTCACCATTACTATTACTATTCCATTCCATCAGCCCCATACAGACCTATGTTCTGATACGGGATGGTAAGATTCTGCTCAAGATTCCAGGACAAGGTGTAGACATACAGGCAGAGCGGCATCATTCCCAGAGCGGCCACTGTGGAACAGGTTGTCATGGTGATGCTGAAAGTGAAATTAAAATGATGCTTAAGAGGAGAAGTTTGAGGGTTGCCTGGCTTGCTCAGTCAGTGGAGCGTGTGACTCTTGATCTCAGGGTCGTGAGTTCAAGCCCCACACTGAGCATGGAGCCTACTTTAAAAAAAAAAAAAAGAGGAAGAGTTTGAAACGATGGATTTAAGTTTTGACCAAAAGCAACACCCAAGGGCCTTTGAGATTACGTGAGGCAAGTTACTTGAAGCTCACTCCTGTCTTGTGATTGAACAAATGACAGCTGTATTTGTGGTCTAGAAAGAGATTTCCAGCAGTATTTGATGCTCCTCCATCAACCCATATTTATTTGAGAACCTACTTGTCCTCAGTGTTCTGGTAGGTGCCATAAGGGGTTTTGTTGGTGGTGGTGGTTTTGCTTTATACAGTTTTTTTTCTATTGAGCTATAATTCATAAAGCATAAAATTCATTATTTTAAGTGTTTTAATATATTCACAAGACTGTGCAACATTCTCTATTTCCATAATTTTTTTACCAACCCAAAGAGAAACCCCACCCCTCAGCTGCTGCTCCTCATGCTCCTTTTCCTAGTCCCCGGCAACCAGTAATCCATTTTCTGTCTTTATCGGATTTCCCATTCTGGACCTTTCATATGAATACTGTCATACAATATGTGGCCTTTTTTGTGTGTCTGGCCTCTTTCACTTAGCATAATGTTTTTGAGCTTCAGCCACATTTTATTTTTTTTTATTTTTTTTTAATTTTATTTATTTGTGAGAGATCACAAGTAGGCAGAGAGGCAGGCAGTAGGCAGCCAGAGGCAGGCAGGCTCCCCGCCGAGCAGAGAGCCCGATGCGGGGCTTGATTCCAGGACCCTGAGATCATGACAGGAGCCAAAGGCAGAGGCTTTAACCCACTGAGCCACCCAGGCGCCCCTCAGCCACATTTTAGCATGTATCAGCATGCCATTCCTTTTCATGATAGAGTAATAGTCTATTGCGTGGGTAGACCACATTATTGCTGCCCTTCCATTAACTGAGAGACATTTGAGGAGTTTCCAATTTTTGGTTATTATGAATAATGCAGCTATGAATATGTGTGCACAATTTTTTGTGCAGACATGAATTCAGTTCTCTCAGGTGGACACCAGGAGTGGAATTGCTGGATCACAGCTGAACTTGCTCAGGAAATGCTATTTCCAAAGCAGCTGCACCATTTTTTACACCTGCCATCCATCCATGGAGGTGCCCTGTTAAAAATGTTTGCCTTAGGAACACCTGGGTGGCTCAGTCGGTTGAGCAACCGATTCTTGGCTTTGGCTCAGGTCACGATCTCATGGGTCCTAGGATCAAGCCCCGTGTAGAGCTCCACATTCAGTAGCCGTCTGCTTGGATATTCTCTCCCTCTCCTGCTTCCCCTGTTCTCTTTCTCCCAAATAAGTCAATCTTTTTAAAAAACGTTTGTATTTTTAGAAGTTTGCATAAATATTCATAAGAAATATTGGTCTGTAGCTTTGTGCTTGCATAATTTCTTTGTCTAATTTTGCTACCACGAAATGGAAATAGGGCAAGTTTGCCACAAGGCTAAGCATTTGCCCAGCGTGAAGTGTTATAAATATCTGTCAGAAGAAGTTACCCAAACACCGCATGCACCAAGATTCCAAGGGACGGAAAAGGGACTCCCCAGCACAGATTCTCAGAACAAGCTGGACAGAGCCAGAGAATTTACAGAACCATAGCAAGAAAGAACTGATGTAGGATGCTAGACTCAATTAGAAGTCTGCTTTGAATTCTAATGTTGTATAATCCCATGATTAGAAACAGGAATTGGAGTGGTGAGTTGCAATCAAAAGTAAGATTTCTGGACTCCAAAATGGTGCTGTAGTTGACAAAAGAACTGGTCACTTTGCATCAACCTGGGGGGGGGGGTTACACATTAAGTTAGGGTTGACATCAGGACATGCATCAGAAATATCCTGGGTGGGCAAAGGAAAACTCAGGACCATAGCTGCTGTCAGCACTAGACTTGGGAATCTGGCCATCTTGGGAAGTGAAATGTAGGTGCAGGAGCTGAATGAACCAAACCCAAACAGCCTGACCACAGCCACGCCACACAGCTTTACCGGGAAAACAAATGACAATAATCAGAACAGAGTTTTGGTCTTTGTTAAAGAAAGCTGGAATGATTTCTTTTTTTTTTTTTTTTAAGATTTTATTTATGTATTTGACAGAGAGAGATACAGTGAGAGAGGGAACACAGGCAGAGGGAGAAGGAGAGGGAGAAGCAGCCTTCCCGCCAAGCTCGGAGCCTGATGTGGAGCTCCATCCCAGGACCCTGGGATCAGGACCTGAGCCAAAGGCAGACGCTTAATGACTGACTGAGCCACCCAGCCGCCCCAAAGCTGGAATAATCTCTGATAGACAATTCATTTCTCTTTGCTGTGATTGAGATTGTCTCCAAGTGAAAAGGATAACAAATTTAGTACTGTGAGTCTTGAGGATTTGCAAGTACATTAATCTATAGGAGTAAAAATCCTTTAGAA
Source organism: Enhydra lutris kenyoni (assembly GCF_002288905.1). Taxonomy (NCBI): domain Eukaryota; kingdom Metazoa; phylum Chordata; class Mammalia; order Carnivora; family Mustelidae; genus Enhydra; species Enhydra lutris. The sequence goes on along the minus strand of NW_019154087.1, from coordinate 41,910,403 downwards.
CCTTTAAAGACCTTCTTTCCTTTTTTCTCTTTTTCTTTTTTAAGAAGACGGGGAGGGGCAGAGTGAGTGGGAGGGAGAGAATAAGCAGGCTCCATGCTCAGTGTTGAGCCCATGTGGGGCTCGATCTCACGACCCTGAGATCATGACCCATAAAAACTCTTGACTACCACAGTTTTATTGCATCGTACGGAATGCTATTGCTTCATAAAGTTATATGTTGTTTCTATTTTTTCCAAATATATAAAGCCTTATTTCTCTAAGTCTTTACATTTCTTAACTGGAGAACAGGAATTAGTCACACAGTAAAATGCACAGCTTCGTGCAAGGAGGAAAGCATACATAATGAGAGACCAGGGGCTCGGGGAGCAGACACCCTACTCTGGACAGGGGCGAGGGAGGGAAGCCACAGTGCATGTAGAGAAAGAGCAGAGGAGTGGACGGAGAGCGAGGAGAACATGCTTTTTTTGAAAGCTGAGAAGAAAGAGCCCTCGAATGAAAGCTAAATGCCAGCAGAAGATCAAAAAGGATGAGAGCCCAAGAAGTAGATTTGGGACCATCCAACCTTCCCCCAGTTTTCTATGCCTCCACCTCAGAACCATCCTTTCCTCCACCTCTGCTCCCAACTCCCAAGCGTGGGCTGTCCTTTGTCCTCCTCTGGGTGATGGAACCAGTGAAAGAGTCCGTAAAATTAGGGGAACTAGGTAAATGGACATCAGATGTCCTTCAGGCCAATACAATATTTTTTAATTGCAGGGCAAAATTATACAACCTGTCTAAGCATGTACAAACTGTCTCTAGACAGTTAATGCTGCTCTATTTGATGAGGTGAGGCAAATAGAGCATCACATAACACAACCCGGGGGTAGAGCTAGATAGAGTCTGTCCACCTCAACTCCGGATCCAGGAGTCTGGAAACCTTTGAAGAGTCATTGTTTGAGTGCTCACCGAAGACTGCCTTGAGCACAGTACACGCCCACTCTGCGTCCCAGGCACAAATGGCCAAGAGACTGAGAGGCACACCACTTCCCAGCCTACCTCGGGAGCGCACCTTTATGGGAAACTGATTAGCACGGCTCCCAATCTGAAGATTCAGGATTTTTTCTATCAGATTCTACATTGAGGGGCTTTGCTGTAAATATAGTATGATGCATACATGGCTTGGGGATATTGAAAGCATTTTCCACCCAAACCTGGCTGGCCATGGGCTTATCCTTTCTCAGTGCTGCGGTGTAGCTCTCTGCACTAAGAATGTTCATCCTGGAGGAACAGCTGGCATTGCCCTCTAGACATTTTTATTGGCCTTACCTCATATACCATATCCTACACCAGTGCTTGTTACCTATCGATGTGTGGCAGGCTGGCTAACTGTGAGTTGCTTGAGGACAAGGACCTTATTGGCTTTGAATCTGGCAGTCTTATGCTATGGCACATTGGAGGAGCTCTTTAAATAATTACTGAATAGGGACGCCTGGGTGGCTCAGTCGGTTAAGCCGCTGCCTTCAGCTCAGGTCATGATCCCAGGATCCTGGGATCGAGTCCCATGTGGGGTTCCTTGCTCAGCAGGGATCCTGCTTCTCTCTCTGCCTCTGCCTGCTTGTGCTCACTCTCTCTCTCTGACAAATAAATAAATACATAAAATCTTAAAAAAAAAATAATTACTGAATAAATGTATGAATCAAAGAATGAACCAATGTGTCAGTACCTTGGTGCTAGGACAATGCTCTCTCTCTGCCTTCCACCTATGTCATGTATCTGAAAGTGAACCTTGAAAATCTTAGTGAAATGATCCCTTCACACTGAATTGCAGTGGCAAACATCTCAGTAGTAACCCAGAAAAAGAGAAATTTTCTACTAAATAACTAAAATCAAGCTTTTTCAATTACAAATGTAAATAACATTTTAAGGAGCAAATATTTAGCTGATGGGTACGCTTTTCAGAATCCAGACTTAGGGGGCACCTGGGTGGCTCAGTCGGTTAAGTGCCTGCCTTCGGCTCAGGTCCTGGGATTGAGCCCCCTCTGGGGCTGCCTACTCAGCAAGGAGACTGCTTCTCCCTCTCCCTCTGCCTCTCACCTCCTGCCCCCCACTCATGCTTTCTATGTCTCTCAAATAAATAAAATCTTTAAAAATTTTTTTAATTTAAAAAAATAGAGAAACCCAGACCTAGGTCATTCACAAGTGATTGTATATTTCCCTTCTCTTATTTCTTTCAATCGGTCCTCCTATTTTCTTTTTTAGTTTCTTGTTTCCTTAAGTTTTTCTTTTACACACTCCTATTTTATAGTTGCTTGTTCAATGAATAGAGGCTTTTTCTTTCTTTCTTTTTAGCTTTGTTTTTTCTTTTTAAAGCAATCACACAGTACACCTTACTCTGCGGCTTGGTTGCTTTTTTCCTCCCCTTAATCATAGATATCCCTTCAGGGCAATACATGTAGCTTAAATTCTTACACTTAAAGAATGCAGAGTACACCGTAATCTAAATATGCCATGTCTTCAATCACTTCATTAGTGATGAATAAATTGCTTTGAGTGCTTTTCCACTATAAACAAAGTTATGATAAACATTCTTATATGAATTTCACTTGAAATAATTCTTTTATTTCTGTAGAATAGATTCCTCAAAACGGAATTGCTATGTCAAAGGTCTGTTTTTTATTTCAACAGATACCACCATATTATTTTCCAAAAAGACTGTTACTTTCACAATCTTGCCCAGTACTGGATACAATCAATCCCTTTTAATTCTCATGAGAACATTGAAAATTACACCTGTTAAGGCGCCTGGGTGGCTCAGTTGGTTAAGTGACTGCCTTTGGCTCAGGTCATGATCCTGGAGTTCCAGGATCTAGTCCTGCATCTGGCTCCCTGCTCAGTGGGGAGTCTGCTTCTCCCTCTGACCCTCCCCCCTCTCATGTGTTCTCTCTCTCATTCTCTCTCTCGAATAAATAAATAAAATCTAAAAACAAAACAAAACAAAAAACAAAACAGAAAAATACACCTGTTATTTTATTATATACCTGACCCTCTATGAGCTTGTGCTTTCTTTCATATTTACTGACCTCTTGGATGTCCTCTGTAAACAGCTTTGTCTGTCTGACTTTTTCTTCTCTACTTGTAGGAGCTCTTTTAAAATTAGAGCGTGTATCATCATGTATAATACAAATAGCGTCTGCAAACTTACTGTATGTTTTTGACTATACTCATGGCAATACAATGAGATACTCGTATCTGTCCATTTTTTTAAAAGATTGTATTTACTTGACAGAGAGCGAAACAGCAAGAGAGGGAACACAAGCAGGGGGAGTGGGAGAGGGAGAAGCAGGCTTCCTGATGCAGGGCTCTATCCCAGGACCCCAGGATCATGACCTGAGCCAAAGGCATACACTTAAAGACTGAGCCACCCAGGCGCCATTTTTTTAATGGCTTCTGAGATTTTCTTGTTAAAGATTTCTTCCTATCCTAAGGGTATTCAAATGTTGTCCCCACTTCTTACTTTTTTATAGGTTGATATTTTATATTTATATTTTTAGCTCATTTAACATATTTTATATGGTGGAAGGTCTGAGGCTAATCTATGTCTTCTATATTGAGGGGCAAGTACATCAATACTATTCTTTTTTTTTTTTTTAAGATTTTTATTTATTTGACAGACAGATCACAAGTAGGCAGAGAGGCAGGCAGACAGAGAGAGGAGGAGAAGGAGGCAGGCTCCCTGCTGAGCAGAGAGTCCGATGTGAGGCTCGATCCCAGGATCCTGAGATCATGACCTGAGCCAAAGGCAAAGGCTTTAACCACTGAGCCACCCAGGCGCCCCAATACTATTCTTTAAATAAGTAATTTTCCAGTAAATTGAAGCGCCAACCTCCTTATATGTTAAATGTCCAAAAGTATTCAATGTATTTTTTTCCTAAGCAAATACCAGACTCCTAATCACATTGTTTTCATAGTGTGTTTTCACATAGAACAAATTAATAGATTTTCACATAGAACAAATTAATAGATTTTCACATAGAACAAACTAGAACAAATACTTCCACTTAAATTTTTTTTTAAGATTTTATTTATTTATTTGACAGACAGAGATCACAAGTAGGCAGAGAGGCAGGCAGAGAGAGAGGAATGGAAGCAGGCTCCCTGCCAAGCAGAGAGCCCGACTCGGGGCTCGATCCCAGGACCCTGAGATCATGACCTGAGCCGAAGGCAAAGGCTTTAATCCACTGAGCCACCCAGGCGCCCCTCCACTTAAATTTTTCTTTTCAAACTTTTCTTAGCAGTTTTTGCATATATTTTTGTTCTATATGAAGTTTAAAATTATTTTATCCTATTAAGAAAGATTACTTGGAGCAGACTCCTTCCTACCTAGAGAACAGAGAAAGGAAGAAAAGCAGTTTGCCACAGCTCTCAAAACTGTATCCACGAAGAGGGTAAAGGGAAGCTCTTCCAAATTCTTAGCCTATGATAATGCCACATTCCTTGGCTCTTGATATTACTAAGTCCTGAAAGAAATTCCACATTACATCGCTTTAATCTTGAACTTCTGGAGAAGTTGCATAGCACTTTCCCACTGAATTGCTTTGGCACAAACAGCAGAGAGGCAAGATTCATAACTGTGGGAAGCAAATGTGAGATTTCTATCAGACTGATTCTTTATCCCTGATTACATAGGTTTCTGCTTCTGTCCTTTACACAAATGTTCAAGCCCATGGTGCTTGATAGACGGTGCTCTGCCAACTGTTAGAAATACCCACAAAGTTTTTTCTCTCTCCCTCAAATGAGTAAATAAAATCTTTTTTAAAAATGGGGCACCTGGATGGCTCAGTCAGTTAAGCGTCCACCTTGGGCTCAGGTCATGATCTCCAGTCCTGGGACTGAGCCACATGTTGGTCTCCCTGCTCAGTGGGGAGTCTGCTTCTGCCTCTCCCTCAGCCCCTTCCCCTGCTTGTGTGCTCTCTGTCTGTCTCTTTGTCTCTCTCTCAAATGAATAAATAAAATCTTAAAAAAAAAATACTCACAAAGCTGTAAAAGCACACAGTGAACGTGTGTGAGTACAGTGGAAGTCACACCTTTCCTTTTACTGCCATGAAATCCCAATATAGTGTAAATGGAGGATGTGGCTAACTGGGTCTCTTGGCTGTTCACATTTAGGAAAACTGTTGGCAAAAGCTGACTTCAGTATAACAAGATTCCACTTGCACTGAGAAGAATGGTATCACCCTCCCCAAATTATTACAGAAAATAATGAGACAGCTTCAGCAAGTCTGGACAAACAGGTAAATCCTGCCCCTCCATTAAAACAAGGAAATGACATATATATGCAGTATATGAAAACACAGTGCCTATAAGTATACCATTTTGCAACTGGATTTAAATTATGTAAAGGTTGTTTTTGTATCAAACTAATAAAATTAGGAATTCTAACATTCAAAACTATGAAAGTACACACTGGCTTCTCCACTGGAAAAAAATTAAGAACCATGTGGCTAGGCAAATGAACATGGAGTACGCCATCAGCTCAGGTCAACCAACTTGGCCTTAGAAAAGAGTTCAAGGCCAGGTTTTCTATCCCCCAATCTAAATGTTACTCCTGTCTGCTGCCTCTCCATAACAATAACTAGCATTTGTTGAGCACCACCTGCTAAGTATTATACCTCATGCTTTTAGGTATATGTTCCCTTTTCATCTATACAGTAACCATAGGATAGGTATTTTTTAAGATTTATTTATTTATCCATAAGTGACTTTTTTTTTTTAAGATTTTATTTATTTATTTGACAGAGAGAGATCACAAGTAGACGGAGAGGCAGGCAGAGAGAGAGAGGGAAGCAGGCTTCTTGCTGAGCAGAGAGCCCGATGTGGGACTCGAGCCCAGGACCCTGAGATCATGACCTGAGCCGAAGGCAGTGGCCCAACCCACTAAGCCACCCAGGTGCCCCCATAAGTGACTCTTAATCTCACAAAACAAACTGAGGGTTGATGGGGGGAGGAGGATTGGGAGAGGGGGGTGGGGTTATGGACATTGGGGAGGGTATGTGCTATGGTGAGTGCTGTGAAGTGTGTAAACCTAGCGATTCACAGACCTGTACCCCTGAGGATAAAAATATATGTTTAAAAAAAATAAAATAAATAAATAAATAAGAGATTTATTTATTTATTTTAGAAGTGCGGAGGGGTAGAGGTAGAGGTGGGGAGAGGGAGAGACAGTCTTAAGCCAACTCTGGGCTGAGCTAGGGGCCCGATGTAGGGCTCAATCTCAGGACCCTGAGATCACGACCTGAGCCAAAACCAAGAGTCAGATGCTAAACTGACCACACCTTCCAGGCACCCCACCATATGTGTAGGCATTATTTCCATTGCATAGGCAAGGAAATGAAGGTACAGAGACTTAGAGAAAGTTTCATGGAGTCACATGGATTCAATCGAAGTTCTTTTTTTTTTTTTTTTTTTTTTAAAAATTTTTTTTTTTTTTTATTTGTCAGAGAGAGAGAGAGAGAGAGCACAGGCAGACAGAGTGGCAGGCAGAGGCAGAGGGAGAAGCAGGCTCCCCACAGAACAAGGAGCCCGATGTGGGACTCGATCCCAGGACGCTGGGATCATGACCTGAGCCGAAGGCAGCTGCTTAACCAACTGAGCCACCCAGGCGTCCCAAAGTTCTTTTTTTTTTTTTAAGATTTTATTTATTTATTTGAGAGGAAAAGAGAGAGAGCACAGCAGGGAGGAGCAGAGGCAGAGGCTGAGGGAGAAGTAGACTCCCTGCTGAGCAGGGAGCCCGATGCAGGGCTCCATCCCAAGACCCTGAGATCATGACCTGAGCCGAAGGCAGATATTTAACCAACTGAGCCGTCTAGGCGCCCCGAAGTTCTGTCTCCTAAGATGATCTTCAGTTCCCTACCAGACCATGTCAGCCTGACCTGAAGAATCCAAAGTTCTATTTTTCAGGTGCCTGCTGAAGGACCAAGAGCTACTTTAAAGGTCAAAGGCCAAAACTGGCCACTGAACCCCTCAGGCTCCAGGACAACTACATCCTTGGGGAAGAATGGACCTCGAATATCAAAAGTTGTCAAACTAAAGACAGTGGGAGTGGTCCTGAGTCACACCAGTAAACAGACTGCATTTCCAGAGGGGTTTCTAAATCACACACAGGCAATCAGAAAGTTCCCTTCAGTTGTTGACTTGGCATTTTGGAGCCCTTCCCACCTCCAGGCTGGCACTGAGCATGCAGAAGTGAGCAAGCCCTCGAGGGGACTGCAGAAGTCATGGGTCAGGCAGATGAGTAGCTCAGGGCATACCACGCCCTCCTACAGATAACAAGCAGTACATATTTGGGGGGGCCTCGGTGGCTCAGTCATTGAGCATCTGGGGTCCTGGGATCAAGCCCCAGGTGGGGCTCCCTGCTCAGCGGGGAGCCTGCTTCTCCCTCTCCCACTCCCCTCTGCTTGTGTTCCCTCTCTTGCTGTCTCTGTCAAATAAATAAATATAATCTTAAAAAAAATAGTAGTAGTACATATTTGGTGCTATGGGGACAGAGAGGGCAGGCATCTCTGTCAAACAGTTTCAGAAAGAACATTGAAAACTGGGGTGGGGGGCGAGGAACACAGACTTTACAAACTGCTTTTCTTTTCCCATTATCCAAAATACTTAAAACTTAAAAAGGCCTCAGATCCACTGCACTTTATACCCAAAAGAATTGAAAGCAGGGATTCCAACGGATATGCACACTCACGTTCACAGCAGCATTATTCACAAAGCCAAAGGAAGGAAACGATGCAGTGTCCGTGGACAGCTGAATGGATCTGGCGATCTGCACATGTGCATGTATACACGGGATGAATACACACAATATACAGCCTTAAAAAGGAAGGATATTCCGACACATGATACAACATGGATGCACACTAGAGACATTATGTTAAGTGAAATAAGTCAGATAGAAAAGGACAGATATTGTACGATTTCACTTAGATGAGACATTTAGTCCAATTCAAAGAGACAGAAGGGAGATCGTGGTTGACAGGGTCTGAAGGGGAAGGGGGTTATCATGTAAGGAGTACGGAGTTTCAGTCTGAGAAGATAAGAACTATGGAGAGACGGCCGCTGCTGACCCACAGCAACGGCAGTGGACTAATAATGCCACTGAACTGTACCCTTGAAAATGATTCAAATGGTCGATTTTATGTTCTATACATTTTAAAAGGACCTTAGAGAGTCTAATGCATTGATTCTACAAAAGAGGAAATTGAGGTCCAGAGAAGCAATTATTCAAAGTCACACAGCTTCTTGAGCAGAGACGAAAACACAGACCCTGACACGGTGCTCTTTTGCCGGCCCCTTAAAAAGATGCGTAGCATTTCATGCCGGCTGAGATTCTACGCAATTCATGTATATTCATTCAACCGTCAGTACAACCCATGAGGCAGGTTATGCTTCCCCCTATTTTAGAAGTGAGGAAACTGAAGCATAAAGAATTTTTTTTTTTTTTAATTTTTGAGAGAGAGAGAGAGCACACAAGTGAGGAGGGGGAGCAGAGGGAGACAGAGAATCTTAAGCAGGCTCCACGCTGGATGCGGAGCCCAAGGCGGGGATAGTTCTTACAACCCTGAGATGATGACCTGAAGTCAAGTCGGACACTTAAACCAACTGAGCCACCCAGGCGCCCCTGAAGCATAAAGAATTTATATAATCTGTGAAGATGACCCAGTTAGTGACAGCTCTGCTTGCTGGCCCCAGGGTGCACTTAAGCATTACAGTATAATGCCAAATCCTAGTTTTCACGTCTTACCCTCAAAGGCAAGAATTCTGTCCATCTTTAGTACAGTAGATTGTAAAAAGGTCCCCAACTGGGGCACCTGGCTGGCTCAGTGGGTTAAAGCCTCTGCCTTCGGCTCGGGTCATGGTCCTGAGGTCCTGGGATCGAGCCCCGCAACAGGATCTCTGCTCAGTGGGGATCCTGCTTCCTCCTCTCTGTCTCTGCCTGCTTCTCTGCCTACTTGTGATCTCTCTCTGTGTCAAGTGAATAAATAAAATCTTAAAAAAAAAAAAAAGGTCCCCAATTCTTCACCCTGTTCTTAGCCACGCCCTCTGCAATTTGACCTTGCAGCTCACCCATCAAGAGGCAGAAACTACTTCTCCATTCCTTGAATCTGGGCTGGTCTTGCAAAAGGCACTGGCCAATGGGATGCGGTAAAAATGATGATGAACTGGTTTCCAGCCCAGATATCAAGAGACTTTGTATGCTTCCTCTTTTTCAGAACCTGCTTCTATCATATGATCAGGTCTAGGCTAGCCTGCTGGAGAAGAGAGACCTTCTGGAAGAGAATCCAGTAGTCCCAGATGAGGCTATCCAAGACCAATCTACATTTATCCAGTCCCCACACATGTAAAAGAACCTAGCCAAGATGAGCTGAGCTCAGTCCAGGAACAGGGTAACTTTTTAGGCTCTTCATATATATACACCAGCCTGTTGCTTTCCAGAACAATTATAATGAAGAACAATATTATGACTAGAAGGGACCAAATAGGCATTCCAGGTGAGGGAATGGAAGTTGGGAAAGTGTGGGATATGTTCAAAGAACAGTGAGTAGTCCATTTTCACTACAGACTAGTTTGTGCTTATTAGGAAATAAACCCGGAGAAGTATGTTAGACCTGGCTTAATGTCTACCCAGGTCTCTAGGTGTTGAGAAGCCTTTATATGCATAACATGTCCATTTCTGTTTACAATACCATAGGAAAGTGTTATGATTTCCAGTTACAGGAAAGAGTTACCAAGTCAGGATTTAAATATAGATAGTCTGACCCCAGAGCTGCCTCATCCACATACTCTAAAACCATGGTGGAGAGACCCAAGATGGCGAGAAGACTGTGAAGATGCTGCAATTGGCCAGGAAAGGAATTATGAGGGCCTGCCCTAAGGAACTGGCAGTGGAGAGGAGGAGGAAGCACTGGCTGTGAGTGACAAACAAGAGGATGGGTCACAGGTCTAGACATCGGATTGAGTGAATTAGCTGAAGAATGAAAGGAGCCACAGGGGAATGCTTAGGTGATGAGCCCAGGTGACTGGGACAGCGAGGGTGTTATTGTCTCACACGCAAAATGCAGAAACTGGTTTATACATGTTGATTCTGAAACGCCCTGCTTGGGGTGAACACCAGGAGAACTACAGGTAGACTGAATGAAGTACAGAATTAAGGCATGAGAAATATGTTTGGGCGATCTGCACAAAGCTAGACCTCAATTTCCTCTTTAGTGAAACAAAGATGTTCTTCTAAAGTCCTAAGGTTTTATCTAGCATGAAAACAGAATTGCTACAAAGGACTATCCGATTTTTTTTTTGTCTTGAAAGTTATTTTTGTTGGTAATCAAGTGGGAAGAAATGTAATGAATTTGGACACTCAATCAAGAACACTGAATTTTCTCCTAGTTGCAATTTTCACTGAGAATTAAGATTTTTGTTACTCGTATCAATAAGCTTTTGAAAATCTAATGTTTAGTCACCGTTTTAAAATTTCGTTTCTTACAGGGTTTGGTTTTGTTTTGTTTTTTTGCTTATTTTTTGTTTGTGAGATTCACAATCAAAATTTCTAAAAAGGGGGAGAAGTAGTTAATATTTATTACGTATCTACCATGTGCCTGGCACCCTGAATGTATATTTCCTCCTTAAAATACAGTCTTGTGGGGAATAGGTAATTGTAACCCATTTTACAAATGAGGAGATGAGGTTTATAGGTTAAATAATTTGACTAACATGAAACTAATTAAGGACAGAGTTGGCAAAAGGAAGTAAAATGAGCTTTATCTTTTATAGACTTCCTATTCACTGGTACTTTTATTACAATGTCGACTAATAAAAGATGAAGTTAATAAATGTTCTCTTTCCCAGAGCAGAAGTGTTTGAGAACACTACTTTAAGATTTTTTTTTTAAAGATTTTATTTATTTGACAGAGAGAGATCACAAGTGGGCAGAGAGGCAGGCAGAGAGAGAGAGAGGAGGAAGCAGGCTCCCCAAAGAGCAGAGAGCCCAACGCGGGACTCAATCCCAGGACCCTGAGATCATGACCTGAGCCGAAGGCAAAGGCTTAACCACTGAGCCACCCCGGTGCCCCACTGCTTTAAGATTTATGCTCCTACTGAGAACAGAAGATCGAGTTGTGTTAATAAATGGCATGGAAGAAAATGCCTAAATTGCAGGGTGATGAGAAACAGATGTAAATTCCCATCTGCCTTATTCCATACTTGGCTGTAGCATTTGGCAAACTCCTTAACCAATCTGAGTCCCCATTTTCTCAGCTGTTAACACTCAGGATAAGAAAGGGTCACTTACAAAGTTATTGAGAACCACGAAAGAAGAGAAAGAGTACAGAAAGCACCTACCTCATGCCTCACAACATACTCACTCAACTTATACAATGTCCTTTTCCTTTCCAAGAATATTTAGGCCCCACAACTTACCACTGATATGTAGACTGCATAAAGAATACTTTTCATCTTCCAATTTTCATGTTAATGATCAACTTTATGTAATCAGCATTAGCAGTGCATATTAATGTATTTTTTTGGATTAGTGATTCTTTTCAAACCCCCAATAAGTGGGTAACTCAAAGCATTGTCATATGAAAATATGAACCCATTAAAAATCACAGGTGAAACAGTTTGTCTGCTAAGCATTCAGCACATGCAGGGAACTGGAAGCCCAGACCTATAGCTGCTCCACTGATGCCAACTCCCAGCACCACCAACTCTCAACTACATGACATACACATCGAGCAAAGATTTACATTCATAACTCATCCTCCCCTTGCATAGGAGGTGAAATGGTTCATAAGTAAACAAAGAATCTAGAAAGACCACTGTTTTTTGCTTTTATTTTCCCAACTGTGCCTTCTCTATTCTTTCTCTAAAAAAAAAAAAAAAAAAGGATCTTATTTGTTTCTTTGTCAGAGAGAGAGAGCGCACAAATGGGTGGAGCAGCAGGCAAAGGGAGAAGTATTCTCTCCACTGAGCAGGGAGCCCAACTCGGGGCTTGATCCCAGGACCTGGGATTATGACCTGAGTTGAAGGCTGCAGATGTTTAACAGACTGAGCCACCCAAACGTTCCCTCTATTCTTTCTTCAAATGCCCTTTTTTCAGTATCAAAAGAGGTACTCCCAAAGATATGTGATTAATTCATCCTCATTAAAGTGTAAATGAATAATAAAGCCTAGTGTCTCCCACAGAGCATTTATTTACACAACTGGGTAAGGTCCCTGGCTTAACCCAAAAGAATGAGACGCTAATGATGAATGTTTAGTCTGCAAACCAACAAGAAAGAACATTTTCAGTCATGAAAGTCTTGATGTTGCTCCCCAGGTCAACTCAACTAACTCCAGCAGCACTTAAAACAGGCTATGTCTGTCACATACCCCAAAAGCCCCTTTACCCAGTGCTTTCAAATACTTGCTTCATAAGATAGATGTCAAGGTAACACCTGCTGACTAGAGCTACAGGGGCGCCATTCCGGTTCTGCCACCACCACTCCCACCACCACCAAAGAGACCCCTGCCGTGAGCTTTCTGGGATCCTCAGCCTATGTCCTGGGAGACTGGGAACCGAGACTGTTAACACTGCCAGTGTGGGCGAGAATGAGTTCATGCCTAGGACGGGCCATCGAGGGAGGAGGAAACCTGCCTCCACTATTACACATGAACCGAGCCCCACTACTCAGAGAAGCAGCTGCCAGTAACACAGCGGATGATCACAGCCCAGCACATTTTAAGCTCAGAAAGGAAAGTCCTTTCTTTTTTTCCAGGACTAGACTCCATAAAACACTACGCACTGGAACCTCTACCTAAAGATCAGCAGAATTTAAACACAAAGGTGTCAGGGCTATCGGGGGAGACTTCCGGGCTTCCCTAGTGTACCTTACCTGAGATCCATATCTCCTTCGACCCAGAAGGTGAAAATGTTGGAGATGGTTCCCCCAGGGCAGCACCCCATGACGAGAACGGCAATAGCTTGGACGGGCTTCAGAGAGAAACTGATGGCCAGGAGATAGGCTGTGAGAGGCATGAGGCCAAACTGGCAGAGGAGTCCCACAGCAATGCCCCAGGGTCTCCTGATGTGTGCCCAGAGCTTCTGGAACTCCACAGAGCATCCCAGGGAGAACATGAGCAGGCCCATCATCACGGCGGACACCACTGTGAAAACGAGTTCGAGGTTCCCATGTGCCTCCGGTCCCACCGGCAGCTCCTCCTCTGAACTGTTAGCAGCACAGGCTGAGCTGCTGGAACAGTTGGCTCTCATCTCTTCATCTCCTTAAGGCAGCATCACAAATGAACGTCTGCTGCGATGGCTGGGCAGGTCTCGGCCACGTTTTGTAATAATGCAACCAAGTCATGCATGGAGAATCATTCCAATGCTTATTGGCCAGCCAGGTGATTCAGCCTAATCTGATCAATGCATTCATGAATGGCATTATAAAAGTAATTATCATGGGCACGAAACATATAATAAACTGCAGTAAGTAAGGCTTTCCACTTCTGTTCTTACTCACCACTGAATATTCAAGTGAAATGAGACAAGCAAATTTATTGTCAAGTGGAGTGACTGGGCTGTGTCGTCAGCATCACATTGTGTTCCAGGAAAATGGGTTGAGTGCCAAGACATAATTTGTCCAAATTCAATGGGGATTTCAAAGAACCAGGATGCAATGCTTTGTGAAGAGGAAGGCTAACTGGAAAAAACAAAGGCGTTAAGCCAAAGCCACTCCCCCTCGCATTAGCAAAACATTTCTGTTGAAAATATTAAAGCAAAAGTTCAGTTAAGAAAATGTCAGGAGGGAGCAAGGATCGATCATTTCAGGAGTGCTTCAGAATTGGTCTCAATTTTTCTTCTTTATTGATTTCTCTCTTTTTTTTTTTTTTTTAAAGTACGCTCCAAACCCAACCTAGGGCTTGAACTCAGGACCCTGAGGTCAGGAGTTGTATGCTCTACTGACTGAGCCAGCCAGGCACCCCTCAGTTTGTCTTCTTTTTCTACTAGAATTTGTATCTGAAGCCAGTAAACACCTGAATAGAAAAATAGAAAAAAGAATAATATGGTATTAAACACCTGAATTGTTTCATCAAACATGTGAAAACTCATTTCTGTACCCAAAATAATACAAGGAAGCTGTCACTTTCTTTTGGAGAACAGAGTCGGCTTTGGGATGCCACACCCCTGGGTCTCGTGATGAGGTCTGGGAATTCTGGAAGAGAATGTAATAAAGAGCTTGTCTTGAAGGCTGGGGATAGTCTGAGGCCAGCCTCTGACCGCAATGGCCCAGGGGCCCTTCTCTTTGTCTTAACCACACAGACACACATCTCATTGGAAAACCAGACAAGAAAAATATGGTTCCATGAAACTAAACCTACAAAAGAGCAGATGCCACACCCTTTCTCAGAGAGCAGAAAGTTTATTTATGGGGTAATGGTTGGTGACAAGGTACACTTTATAAAACACCTCTACCTGTCTTCAGAGGAATATTAGCTATGCATTGTTTATTTTTGGATTAGCAAGTTATTTTCCATGACAAAATGCTCTGAGCATGTTTGCTACATAAAAATACAAATTAAGGAGCACCTGGGTGGCTCAGTTGGTTAAACATCTGCCTTTGGTTCAGGTCATGATCCTGGGGTCCTGGGATCAAGTCCCACATCAGGCTCCCCACTCAGCGGGGAGTCTGCTTCTCTCTCTGCCCCTCCCTCTGCTTGTGCTCTCTGTCTCCCTCTCAAATAAATAAATAAAATCTTGAAAAAATACAAATAAAATACAAATGTGAAACAAAATCTGACAATTTGAGCGACACCTAGGTGGCTCAGTTGGTTGACCTTCCAAACCTTGGTTTTGGCTCAGGTCATGATCTCAGGGTTGTGAGACTGAACCGGGGGCTTCACACTCAGCAGGGAGTCTGCTTGAGTCTCTCCCTCTTCCTCTGCCCCTCCCCCATTAAAATAAAGAAATAAATCTTTAAGAAAAATCTGACTATTTGAAGAAAGTGGAGAGTATAAACTGGCTTAGGCAAAGACACCGTAAAAGCAGCTCTGAACATAGAAACTCGCTGGAAGCCATCAGAGGTCAGCATGAGGACCTACTGCCACCAACTCCTGATTCAAGCCCAAGAATAAGCCAGCGTTTACACCAAGCTTGGTGAGCCTGTCAGAAGACAACCCAGGAGGCCCCAGGTGGTTTAGTAAGCTCAACATCTGCCTTCAGCTCAGGTCATGATCCCAGGATCCTGGGATTGAGTCCCGCAGCAGGCTCCCTGCTTAGTGGGGAGCCTGCTTCTCCCTCTGCCTGCTGCTCCCCCTGCTTGTGTGCTCTTTCTTTCTCTCTCTCTGATAGCAAACAAATGAATAAATAAAATCCTTAACAAAAAAAAAAAAAAAAAGAAGACAACCCAGAACCACCTGTGCTATATATATTAGACAAGTCAATTAACATTAGGATTAAAATCCTAGGCTAATTCTCAGCCTATCCTCATTTTCCTGGAACACATCAATGGGAAGCAATGAAAGCAGTCGATAACAGAATCATTCTGAAAAAACTATCAGTTAAACATAGCTGAGGTATAAAATACCACAATTTGGAATAAACATGGAGAAATAAACCAATTAATCCCTAATTTCTCAATTTATCTCACGTACTCACAAGCTTAAAATGCACCTGAATCTGTGCCACATATATACACCTTAATTTTGAGATACAGCTATACAAATCACAGGAAATATCTCCTGTATTGCTATTCTCTGCAAATAGAATTAAAGGTGAAAGATACTCTTCAAGAAAACCAAAAAGCCAGGCTCTTCTGTCTAGGAATATAAAGGTTGAAGGGAATGTGCCAAAATGAAAGGTAATTCAACATGGTTAAGGAATTGTTCAGCAAACTCTGAAAATTAGTATAAGGGGAAACATCTAGATGCTTGAAGGACATAAAGAATCCTATAGGTTCCAGGGTGCCTGGCTGGCTCAGTTTGTAGAGCATGTAACTCTTGATTGAAAATTCATGTAAACTTTCAGGGAAAAGTCTGGCACTATGTCACAGAGCCTTTGTCACTGTAAGTCTAAAACCCTGTCTTCATAAATAACCTTCAATACTGGCAGAAATTTATTGGGGCAAATGATTCCATTTGGGGCAAATGATTCCATAATAGCATTGTTTGTTGGTTTGTTTTAAGATTGATTGATTGATTGATTTGACAGACAAAGCACAAGCAAGGGGAGCAGGGGAGGGAGAAGCGGACTCCCTGCTGAGCAGGGAGACTGATGTGTGGCTCAATCCCAGGACCCTGGGATCATGACCTGAGTCGAAGGCTGACGCTTAACAGACTGAGCCACCCAGGTGCCCCAGCATTATTATTTATAAATACATTCTTATTTATATTACCATTGCTATTTATAGATCAAGAAAACAGGGTTTTAAATTTCCAAAGTGAGACTAATTTAAGTAAACTATGATACAATGAGATACTGTGGAGCTATTTAAAATGTAAATATTTTGACAATGAGAAATGTTTTTATTAGAAGATAAAGCAAAAAAAAAAAAAAAAGATATAGATAAGTACAGATAGAATGCTTCCAGCCATGTTAAAATAGTAAGCACATAGGGGTACCTGGCTGGCTCAGTCAGAAGAGCGTCGGACTTTTGATCTTGGGGTTGTGAGTTCGAGTCCCACATTGGATGTAGAGAATACTTAATAAACAAAAACAAAATAATAAATAACAATAACATAAAGAGACCAAATTCAACTGCAAAAATTCAGTGATTGCTTCTGTATGTAGGATTATGGATGATTTTTTTTCGTTATACTTTCGGTACTATGTCATATCTTTGAAATGGCCAAAAATTACTGTTTTATAATTAAGGAAAAAGGAAAAGAGACAGACGAAGTTGTGGTTATTTCAAGCAGCTCCTAAAACGTGATAAGAGCCTGATGACTCTGAGGAGCCAGACTGCTGAGATGACTCAATCACTGTCTTTGTTCTTGGGTTTTTATAAGGGAGACTCACAAATACCAAAGCTTCCAGGTAAGAGATACCTGCAGAAAATGGAATGTAAGGGCGTGAGAAGAACTGACAGGCCAAGTCAGGACAAAGAAAAGCGGGCTGACAAAATGTTTACCCTGAAACAGCACCCCTCCACCTTCAGAATAAAATAACCAGAAGGGAAAATGAAGCACCTGGAATCAACTGGAAAGACATGTTTACCTGCACAGGTGGCATGCTAGTTATAATAGTATTTGTGGTCCTTTTCTCAACAACCTTTTCTGGCCTCAGCTCGTCAGATCAGATGTTATTAAGATTATAACCATAAGGGGCGCCTGTGTGGCTCAGTGGGTTAAAAGCCTCTGCCTTCGGCTCCAGTCATGATTCCAGGGTCCTGGGATCGAGCCCCACATCGGGCTCTCTGCTCAGCAGGGAGCCTGCTCTCCACCCCCCTCCCTGCCTGCCTCTCTACCTACTTGTGATCTCTGTCAAATAAATAAATAAAATCTTTTAAAAAAAAGATTATAACCATAAAAAAAAAGAGAGAGAGAGATTATAACCATAAATTTTCATGGACTGTTGGGGCACCTGGGTGGCTCAGTCGGCTAAGCATCCAACTCTTGGTTTCAGCTCAGGTCATGATTTGGGGTCCTGGGATCAAGATCCACCCAAGCTCTGCGCTTAGTGCAGAGTCTGCTTCAGACTCTCTCTCCCTCCACCTCTGCTGCTACCCCGCTTGTGCTCTTGCTCTTGCTCTCTCTCAAATAAATAAAATCTTTAAAAAAAAATTGCACGGGGGAGGTGCCTGGGTGGCTCAGGCATTAAGTGTCTGCCTTTAGCTCAGGTCATGATCCCAGAGACCCAGGATCGAGCGCCCCCATCGGGCTCCCTACTCGGCAGGAAGCCTGC
Organism: Enhydra lutris kenyoni; assembly: GCF_002288905.1. Classification (NCBI taxonomy): domain Eukaryota; kingdom Metazoa; phylum Chordata; class Mammalia; order Carnivora; family Mustelidae; genus Enhydra; species Enhydra lutris. The sequence goes on along the minus strand of NW_019154087.1, from coordinate 41,892,498 downwards.
TTCCCCCTCTCCCACTCCCTCTGCTTGTGTTCCCTCTCTCACTATCTCTCTTTCTCTGTCAAAAAAATAAATAAAATCTTTTAAAAAGATAAAATAAAATTTTTTTCAGAGTGTTTGACCCCTAGAACTATAAGAAAATCTTGAATAGATAAGATAAATGGGATTTGTCAGCCATTAGAGAAATAACTGATACTGATTTTCTGTGATGATAACAGTAAAACCAACTAGCATGTATTGAGTCTTTCCTATGTACCAGGTCCTGTGATAGGTCTCTCTATATGTGCAGGGTGGTAGAACACGCCACCCCAAAATATGCCACTTTCGCATAAGGATTATTTTGAGCAGAAGACAACTGAGAAGAAGCAGATACAAGCACAACTCCCTGCCCTCCCTCTATAGGCCTGAAAATAGGACATAAATGTGTAAAGGTGTCTCCCTTTACTTCTCTACCAGGAAGGATAGAAGCTAACCCCAAGAGATCCCTCTAGACTCTACTAGCCTGGAGAAATCTATCCCAGAGGAATCTACAGAAAAAAACCTTGCTAAAACTAGACCTTATCTACAGTTAGTTTGCCCATATATTTGCCTTCCCACAATTTGCCACCCCTACAGGCTCAAACTCCTTTTTCTTTGTCTTGTCACTTCTCTCTCATTCTTTTACGATGCCATATAAGCCCAAATTCTAACACCTCTTTGAGTTACTCTCTGAGTGTGCCCATGTGTATTTGCAATGGACATGTTAATAAACTTCCTTTCCCTCATTAACCTTTTTGTCTAGTTTACAGGGCCCCAGCTGGAGAGTCCAAGTTGGGGAAGGAAAAAAAATATTTCAGTTAATCGCCCCACCAATCTTATCACTCAGGTACCATTATTACCCTCATTTACTCAGGAATGGGGAGAAACTTATAGAAGTTAAACAACCTTCCAGGGACTAAGCTAGGAAATGATAAGGCGAGATCACAGGAGTCAAATCTGGGGTCTATACCATACATGAAAAATAGATGAAATCATGAGAGTTTACAAGTTCCACTCATATAAAATATTATTCCTCCCACTCAAACTATATGTCACATCCTGGTCATTCTTCTTCACCTTCCTAAACCCTTAACTCACGTGCCTTTTCAGATGAGGCAGCAGGTGCACAGAAAAGGTGTTGACTGACATTGTGAAAGAACAACAGCCGAAGAGAGGAACGTCCTAATTCCCACGGCTGAGCAACTCTTATTTTGAAGTAGCTACCTGAGTCAAACACGCAGGATCCTAAATTCAAGGAATACGACCTAGCATTCACTGTAGGTTGTAAGCTATTTCATAGCAGCCTCCCTAAAAGGATATATAAGCAAAATAGATCCTTGACCACATACCCCAACTACCCCCAGGAAGAAGGGTAGGAGCAGAGAAAGCAAGATACTTTTCAGTAATGCTGAAAAGGGTTCTTTATATGCTTTAATATACTTTCTTTTTTTTTTTTTAAGATTTTATTTATTTGACAGACAGAGATCACAAGTAGGCAGAGAGGCAGGCAGAGAGAGGAGGAAGCAGGCTCCCTGCAGAGCAGAGAGTCTGATGCGGGGCTCGATCCCAGGACCCTGAGATCATGACCTGAGCCAAAGGCAGAGGCTTTAACCCACTGAGCCACCCAGGCACCCCCTTTTATATACTTTCAACAGAGGTTAAGCCCTCAAGCCTTGGCTTGAAAAGGATCAGAAGTGTTTTTTTCCACCCTCCATTGCTAAGGCAGAGGCCATGTACCTAGTACTCTAGCCAAAATCAATCAAAATAAAGGCTGCTGCTGAGCTCAAGCATCTGCATTTTACAGGAAAACCAGGCCTCAATGGCAAGCATCTGGTCTGAGCTTCCAGCTTTTGATCTGACATTTTCTAGCTACTGTGCCTGGAACAGTCGAAGTGCTCAATAAATATTAGCTATTGTGTTGGTTATTATTATCAATAGCATCTGTTGCATCTCACCCAGAAAAATAACAATGTCAGTATCAAAAAATAAATAAATACTCCTTTGCTCCTGCTTCCAATTTTCTGATTTGTTTTTCAAAACCTTTTGTTACAGCTTAGAAAATTTCTTTCAAATACTAAGAGAGCCATAAGGGATAAAAAAATATATATATATACTTGTCATGTGATTGTATCATAAAATAAAACCAAAATTAGGAAATACACCTCCTCTCAAATTGAAGGAAATCATGCTAGCTATTTCCACGACTCGTGTGAAGCAATTTCACTGTTGTTAAACTGCCCTGCTATCTTTCTGATGGTCAGCCTCCGGGGAACACCTGAGCTCTGATACGACAGAGCTTCTGGGGAAGGAGGTGGTGCAGGGAAGGCTGCCCAGTATACAGTTGTGTGTTGGGTTCATGTTGTGCTTATCTTACCTGTTCTACATATGTGGAAAGCAGGAGACTAAATGCCAGCACTAAATAGTCCTCTGGTGAGCAATCTCTGAAACCATGAGAGAGGAAGTCTGCTTCTGGAACTGGGAAGGATTTGCTTTGACAGAAAGGTAATTCCACGTAAGAAAAACATGTCACCTGCAACTGCAGCCCAGGGAGGTGACGACAGCCACATTTCAACGCTGTGAAAGTTGCAAGGTGCAGAACAAGTCCGTAGAGTAAAGACAGATAATTCAAGGAGAAGGAAAGGGACTGAAACTGAAAGGAGATATGAATGGAAGGCAGAAGCCTACTAGACAATTCGAAAACAGAGCCTGAGACTCCGGGTACGTTGGCAACATTGCCTTCCCTAGGGACCAATTAAGACTATTATTTGAGGGGCACCTGGGTGGCTCAGTGGGTTAAAGCCTCTGCCTTCGGCTCAGGTCATGATCCCAGGGTCCTGGGATCGAGCCCCACATCGGGCTCTCTGCTTAGCAGGGAGCCTGCTTCCTCCTTTCTCTCTCTCTGCCTGCCTCTCTGCCTACTTGTGATCTCTGTCAAATAAATAAATAAAATCTTTAAAAAAAAAAAAAAGACTATTATTTGATGCCCATAATTCCAAATACAGTAAGCCAAGATTCCTAGGTTCTTCTCATAGGTTATATCAGTTCTGAGGTTCAATGAAAACATCCATAAACTTCCCTATCAATGCCCCTATTGTCTGGTTCCTTCCCCTTTGTCTCCCAAATGAAGCGAAAGAAAACTATAATTGAATTTCACCTTGAGGTCCCTGATGGTGGATTGATGACTCAATGAAGTTGGAATAGTTTCAGCAACCCCTTGGCCATCTGCCCCCAAATACCGAAGAAGGAACACCAGGTCTGTGGCCCATGATCTCCTTGAAGACTAAAGGACCAAACCTTTTCTTTATAAGTATCCATCCTGTCTTCTCTCCATCATGGTGTATCAATTGTGTTAGGGTTAATGGTGTATTATTTAGCCATTGGTTGCAAGATCCAGACTCAAGACCACTGAAATTCTGGACGCAGAGCTGTTGTATAACTTGATACAATTTTGAGAATTTTATAATTTGAGGTTTTATAATATGGAAAGAAGAGTATGATTGAATGTAAGTAGCCAAAAGAGAACTGGAGACATCTAGCTCATGCTAATTGCTGTCCAGCATTCCTCCTCTTCTTGTCATGGGCTGCATTTCTTTTGGGGAAATACCCCCACCTCAGGATTCTCAGCCATGCAGTTTGACCCAAACTTCTGTTTCAGCAATGTGTCATGAGTAGCTTAAACCAATCAGCTAAATCAGGGTCTCGCAGCCGTGACGCCATTGACATTTGGGGCTGGAAATCTCCTTGTTGTCGGGGGATGTCCTGTTGTAGGATAGTTGGTGGCATCCCTGGACTTTACCCATTAGATGCCTTTATGATACCCTATAGTTAAGTTAGCCAAAAATGTTTACAGACATCGCCAAATGTCCTGAGGGGGGAGGAAGGCAAAAATCACCCTTCATGGAAAACCATTGAGCTAAACTCATCCCTCACTCCAAATTTTAGTAAAGGACCTACTTGCCCCATACCAGCCATATTTTCCAATATTCACTTTCTCAACAAGCCATAGACATTGGGCCAAAGATGGACCAAGCATAGTCTTCTTTTTTTTTTTTTAAGATTTTATTCATTTATTTGACAGAGAGAGATATCGAGAGAGGAAACACAAGGAGGAGGAGAGGGAGAGGGAGAAACAGACTCCCTGCTGAGCAGGGAGCCTGATGCAGGGCTCGATCCCAGGACCCTGGGATCATGACGCGAGCCGAAGGCAGACATTTAACAACTCAGCCACCCAGGCACCCCAAGCATAGTCTTCTGAAAAAGGTTACACTTAGAATTCATGTGGATCTAGAATTCCATCTCAATCCCACCTCTTTTAAAGCTGTGTCACCATAGGGAGGTTACAAATCCTTCACCTAACCCCTGATTCCTTCAAAACTAAAAGAGAGATCTGGAAATAGACAAGGTTAAACATGTACCTGGCATACAACCCAGCCATTCCTCTCCTTGAGGTGCTCATTCAAAATAAACGAAAGAACATGCCCATACGACGCTCACAGCAGCTGTATTTATAAGCGTTCAGAACTAGAAACCGATCAATAAGTTTATGGATAAACAAAGGGTAGGATATCCATGCAATGGAAAACCACTCAGCAATGAAAAGGAACACATGTACAACAACATGGATGACTCTCAAATATGCTGAGTAAAAGAAGCCAGACCCCCAAAAAAGTACATATTGTATGAATCCATGTACATAAAATCCTCAAAAACACAAATTACCCTATAGTGCCAGAATGCAGCTAGATCAGTGATTGCTTGGGGGTGAGGGTGGGGGTATGCAGGGTGGGGGCTGAGGAAAGAAGAGCAGTGAAAGGGATGGATTACAAAGGCACAAAAAAACTCGAGGGGATGACTATGTTCATTACCTTGATCGTGATAATGATCTCACAGGTGTCAAAACTCATTACCTTGTAATTCAAATATATACAGTTTATGGTACATCCAATCATACCCAATAAAACTGGAAAAAAAAAAAACGTGCGTCAAAGCATATATAGGAAGGGGCTCCTGGCTGGCTCATTCAGCAGGGCATGAGACTCTTGATCTCTGGGTTGTGAGCTCAAGCCCCACGTTGGGTGTAGAGATTACCTTTTTTTTTTTTTTTTTTAATTTATTTGAGAGAGAGAAAGCGACAACACAAGCAAAGGAGAGGAGCAGAGGGAGAGGGAGAAGTAGACTCTCACTGAGCAGGGAGCACTACATAGGGCTCGATCCCAAGACCCTGGGATCATGAACTGAGCCCAAGGTAGATGTTTAACTGCCTGAGCCACCCAGGTGCTCCTAGAGACTACTTTAAAAAAAAAAAAAAAAGGATATATAGGGAGGAAACAGCAGAAGTCAAATCATCTGATCACTCTCTCCAAAAGTGACACCTTTTCATGCTCACTTCGGCAGCACATATACAAAAGTGACACCTTTTCAACAATTTTTAAGGTAATACACTCATTCATTAAAGAAATATCAATAGAATGGCTACTATGGGTAGATACTATTGTAGACAACAGAGACACCACGGAGAAATAACAAACAAGTAAGCAGGGGCTCCTGGGTGGCTCAGTGGGTTAAGCCTCTGCCTTCGGCTCAGGTCATGATCTCAGGGTCCTGGGATCGAGTCCTGCATCAGGCTCTCTGCTCAGTGGAGAGCCTGCTTCCTCCTCTCTCTCTCTCTCTCTGCCTGCCTCTCTGCCTACTTGTGATCTCTCTGTCAAATAAATAAATAAAATCTTTAAAAAAAAAAAACAAGTAAGCAAATAATTGCAGATAATTCCATCAGTCCTGTAAAGGAATTAAAAGAGGGTGCCATCACAGAAAGTGACTGAGTAAAAGGAAAGTCCAATTTATCAGGGGTGGGGGGTTGTGGGGGGTGGTCATAGTAAGCCTCCCTCCAGAGATGTCATTTGAATGGGCTCTAAATAGTTAGGAAACATCTCTGTGACAGTCTGAGGGAAGACAACCTTGGGGAAAATAAACAGCAAGTACAAATGTTCCAAGGCAGAAACAAGTCTTGATATGTCAGATACAGGATTAGGTTAATGTTTTGCACCCAGTAGGACTGAGAGATGAGTGGGAACAGGTCCAAAAGGAAAGCAAGTATCAAATAACAAACATAGGGGGGGCCTTGTAGGCCTCAGGAAAGGGTATTACTCGGGGGAGAGAAGTGATCTTTTCAGCAATGATATGAATGCTACTTTTTAAAGTTTTGTTTTTTAAGTAATCTCTGCATCCATGGTTGGGCTCAAAAGTCATGATCCTGAGATCAAGAGTCCATGTTCTTCCAACTGAGTCAGCCAGGGGCCTCTGCATGAGTGCCCTTAAAAAATCACTATGGCTGCTAAGGGAAGACTAAAGAAAGCCAAAGACGAATGCAAGGAGATCAGTTATGAGCCTTTTATTGTGTTCCAAACAAGAGATGGTGGAGGGGTGGATAAGTGTGACAGAGGTGGAGAAAGAATGGATACATGTGGGATATTTTCTGAAGACAGACCCAACAAGAGTTGCAGATGGATTGAACGGGGAGGAAAGAGGAAGCAAGGGACACTAGGTTTTTGGCCTACATAATAGAATAGAAACTGCACCATTTACTGGAATGAAAAGAAGATAACCATTCTTAAGACTACAATAAAAAGAGGCTAGAGAAACCAAGTGAAAGCAAGAGCCCAATAATTTATCTGAGATGACACAGCTATTAAGTGGTGGGACTGGTACTTAGTCCTGGGTGGTCCATGCCCTACACCTAAAGCTCTAAATCTGTTCTACACTGGATATAAATATAGCACTTAAAGAAAGTGAACAAAGGGAGAGTTCTTTTTTTCCCCTTTATGCTTGCTGCCCTGTCAGCCATTGGTGAAAGTTCTGCCTCATCAAGATCCTGGCCCAGCCCCATCCACAATCTTTTCCCCTCTGATGTTAGAACTCTGCTCTGCTCTGTGATTGTCCTTTCTTTCTTGAAGGGTCATTGTGAGGACTACAGGATATAAATAGAGCAACTGAAAGAGTTTCTACATCTAAGATTTTATTATATGGGTTTTTTCTTTTCTCCTTTCCTTTCTCTCTCCCCCTCTTCTGACCCCATGTTTTCATTGAGGACAATTTTTATCAACTGAAAAAAATGAAGATTCTTTCCAAAAATTTCAGCTATTTACTGTTAAATTTCTATACTCTAATATTTTTCATTAAAAATAAAATACAGCATGCAATTCACCGAGGGTTTCAGTATCTAAGCCAACCAAAGTTTCAGAACGTTCACTACCACTCCTTGTTCATTCTTCGCACTCCTCCTAATGAGCCCAAAGATACCCATGGTTTCACCTTTCTTCCCTGTACCCACTCCTCCCTATAAAACCCACCACTCATGTCTACCAAGAACTTCCAATACCAACTTACCTAAAATTAATATAGCTCCTACACACCCAAGACAATTCTTCCCTTCCCGAACCCACAGTCTGGAATTCACCGTAAATTCCTCTCCTTCATTCACCCACATCCCCTCACGCAACCACATCCAATCAATGGCACCATCTTGTGGTTTCTACTTCTTCCATGACCCCTGAGTCAGGCCTATATTAGCCAAGCCACATCTATTTCCTTAAGTTATGCATGGTCACACCTGGATTACTGGGAGAGCTCTTCACGTGAAAGACAGAAATAAAAATAAACAGAAAAACAGTGTTGAGGAAACACATACAATTCAGGGAGAAGAATCTATTTTGTGTCCTCAGAGAGCTAAGGGAAGATAGGCAATCATGAATAAAAAAGGTTACTTTTTAAAAAGGAGAGGAGTGGGGCGCCTGGGTGGCTCAGTGGGTTAAAGCCTCTGCCTTCGGCTCAGGTCATGATCCCAGGGTCCTGGGATCGAGCCCCGCATCAGGCTCTCTGCTCAGCGGGGAGTCTGCTTCCCCCCCCACCGCCTGCCTCTCTGTCTGTCAAATAAATAAATAAAATCTTTTAAAAAATAAATAAATAAATAAAAAGGAGAGGAGCAAGCCTTCAGAGGAAAAAATAGGAGACCAGAAATTAAACACTTATAATGGTTAGAGGATAAAACTCAGAGCTTCTTCCAGAAACTGAAGCAAAAGACAAAAGGTTGGAAAACAAGAGAGAAAAGATAAAAAAATTAGAAGGCCAGTACAGAAGATGTAGCATATATTAATGATACTTCTAGAATGTGTTGAGAAAATGATAAAGTAGAAATATGTACCAAAAAATTAATATAATTTCCCACAACTTAAGGCAATGAATTTTCAGATTGTGTAGTACCAAGCATGACAGGTACTGGTAAGAGTAGTTACTGCTATCTGTTAGTGCTTACTCTGTGCCAGGCACTGTTCTAGGTGCTTCACATATTTAACTCATTTACTTGTCACAACTATCACTACCCACTTTTTAATATTTTTTTTTTTAGAGAGAAAGCACGTGAGTTGGGGGAGGGTCAGAGGCAGAGAGAGAATCTTAAGCAGGCTCCACATCCAGCACAGAGCCCAGTGCAGGGCTAGATCTCACGACCCTGCTATCATGACCTGAGCCAAAATCAAGAGTCGGACATTTAACCGACTGAGCCACCCAGGCGCCCCTATCACTACCGACTTTTACAGGGGAAGGAACTAAAGCACAGGAAAGTTAAATAATTTGTCCCAGACAACACAGCTTAATAAGCGGTGAAACCAGCATTCAATCCCGGTGGCGCGTGCTCTACACCCAGGGCTCTACCTGACCATGTTATATCAGATTATTAGTCTTACACCATGATTCCTATCATAACAGTGGGATCTAGAAGATGCCATAGCTTCCAGAGAGAAAAAAGCAGGTTTCAGGGAAAGCATCCAAAGTAAAAATGACTTTGGAATGCTAACAATACCAGAAACTAAAAAGAAATACAAAAATCCTCCACAATTTTAAAGAAACATTATTTACGACCTACAATTCTACACTCAGCCAATCTATCAATGAAATCTGAGCATAAAATACAAACTTTGGACAATAAGACCTCAAAAAAAATTTCCTCACATGCACCCTTTCTCAGATAACCACTGGAGAATATGCTCCACTGTAATAAAAATAAATAAATAAACCAAGAAAGAGGATGGTCAGACACAGAAGAAACAGGAGCACCTACATCAAAGAGTGTGAAGTGAATCCCCATGATGATAACATAGAAATCAGAGAGAGCTACGTAACCGTGTGGAAATAAACAGTTCAGGGTAAAGCAAGACAAGACTTGTGCTTGTGCTCTGTCAAATAAATCAATGAAATCTTTAAAAAATTTAAAAAAAAAGATGGGGCACTGGGGTGGCTCAGTCATTAGCTGTCTGCCTTCACCTTGGGTCATGATCCCAGGGTCCTGGGATCCAGCACCACATCAGACACCCTGCTCAACTGGAAGCTGCTTCTCCCTCTCCCACTTCTCCTGCTTGTGTTCCCTCTCTTGCTGTGCCTCTCTCTGTGAAATGAATAAATAAAATCTTTACTAAAGTGGTGCCTGGGTGGCTCAGTGGGTTGGAGCCTCTGCCTTTGGCTCCAGTCATGATCCTGGGGTCCTGGGATTGAGCCCCTCATCGGGCTCCCTGCTGCGCAGGGAGCCTGCTTCCTCCTCTCTCTCTGCCTGCTTCTCTGCCTACTTGTGATCTCCGTCTGTCAAATAAATAAACAAAATATTTTTTTAAAAATATCTTTACTAAAAAAAAGACAGAAGTGACAAACTGATCATCAGAGATTATCGTTTTTTAAACAGAAATAATCAGGAGATGCCATAGGTACAATGGCCAGATTTTAAACTAAAAAATCAGCTCATGTATGGTCTGGTGAATATATATACATTGACAAGAACAAAACCCAATTCTTGAAAATTCAAGACTTTTGATCTCCACAAAGGTCAACAGAGTCAGGCTGATACTCAGAGATTATAGCAGTAAAAAGGCAGTGATGCTCACAGCGATTACCGCAATAACTACTGGAATAATTCTCACTGTGGGCCAGTTTCCATTTAATCCTCAAGACAACTGTGTAGTAGGGACCAGTAACATTCCTGTTTTACATGAAAGAAAACTGAAACTCGGAGACATAAAGCAACTCTCTAGTGGTCACACCACTAGAAACAGCCAAGCTGAGAGCTGAAGAAGGCCACCAAGTGTCAAGCATGAACTCTTAACAAGGCCACGAGACCTTTGGGAATGAGACTAAGAGAACAGAAGACACCAAACCCCTACTGATTCATCTAACAAACACTAAATTGTGCTCAAATCTAATTTTCATTTTCCTAAAGATTTTAAAAACTTATTTGCCAGAGACACAGTGAGAGAAAGAACACTAGCAGGGGAGGTGGGAGAGGGAGAAGCAGGCTTCCCACTGAGCAGGGAGCCTGATGCAAGCTCGATCCCAGGACCCTGGGATCATGACCTGAGCCAACAGCAGACACTTCGTGACTGAGCCACCCAGGCACCTCTCAAATATAACTTTCATATCCAACTGTGCCATGCTGGATTCAAATTCTAGGAAAACTGATTTATGCTAGTCCAACATTTTTCAGCTTATTAAGTCCCCATTCTCTAACCTCTCTCTAAATAACCATTTTCCTTAAAATTAGGTCTTTGCATTTTCATGTCATCTGCATATATTTGTGTGTGTTTCACATGCTCCAAGGACATCCCAGAGAGACAACACGAAATTAACCAAAAGCAAAAGGACGGTTTTTTGGGAAAACACAAGCAGAAAGTAAGTTCTACAAATTGCCACTTTAAAAGTACCACATGAGGGGCGCCTGGGTGGCTCAGTGGGTTAAGCCTCTGCCTTCGGCTCAGGTCATGGTCTCAGGGTCCTGGGATCGAGCCCCACATCGGGCTCTCTGCCCGGCGGTGAGCCTGCTTCCCCCTCTCTCTGCCTGCCTCTCTGCCTACTTGTGATCTCTCTCTCTCTCTCTCTCTCTCTCTCTCTGTCAAATAAATAAATAAAATCTTTAGGAAAAATAAAAAAATAAAAAATAAAAGTACCACATGAGAGGGGTCCTTGGGTGGCTCAGTCAGATGAGTCTCCAACTCTTGATTTTGCTCAGGTCTTGATCTCAGAGTTGTGAGTTCAAGCTGCACACTGGGCTCCATGCTGGGCATGGAGCCTAGATAGATAGATAGATAGATAAAAATAAAGTATGGCATGAGAATAGTAATTGACGTGTTACTGAACATTGGAAACTAAAAGGTTACTAAAATGAAACCTAAAATTTTTCTTAACCAAATAAAATTTTTTAGTCTACCATGTTTAGAAGAATTTTTCTCTGGATGCCTGGCTGGCTCTGTCATTGGAACCTGTGACGCTTGATCTCATGGTTGTGAGTTCAAGCCCCATGTTGGATATGAAGTTTACTGAAAAATAAAATCTTAAAAAAAAAAAAAAACCAGAATTTTTCTCTCTCCTTTTTGGTGTCTCAAAGATGCAAATTCAAAATAATATCTCTGACAAGGAGTTTCCTCCTCCCTTGGTGCAATTTTACAAAAATCACAATGACTAATCACATAAACAACTTAATTCCAACTACTTTTTCATCTACTTACAATGTTGTCACGTGTGGTACAAAGGAAGAAGTAAGTGGCAGGAACACAGAAGATCCATCAGAGCTGTCCACCAACCCACAGGAGCTGGCTCGCCCACCAGTGGACATTTGTAGGTCTGCACCCAACTTCACACAGCAAAAGGCTGGAGACCTTCATTGCCTTTGGATGTGGAAAGCAATGAGTACAGGTTCAACTACGAGATGATATCACTTAGGTGGAAGAGGTCTTCTCAAACCAACTTGCCTTTCCCTTAGGGAAAGCTGAATTTCCTCAGCTACATTCTCCTGACATTTCAGGCGATTCAAACGCTTCATTTCATATTCCCTTTCAAGTTTCATAGCTGGAAAATAAAATATATGGAGCAATCCAACGGACCTTTTTCACCAGACATAATATTGTTAAAAATGAACATTGAATCACACGGCAAAATTCACATTCTTTGATACTAAACAAGAAGGGCTACATAGATGAGGGGTATGGTGTGAATGAGTATATTTAAACATTTCTTTGATAATAAGCAAAATAACACAGATAAAATTTGCTATTTGCTAAAGTAGCTTTTACAGAACTTACATTCTGCAGAAGGGAGTAGAGCATTCTTAATGGTTTTAGTTTTTTTGAGGTGTAAAGGACTACCAAATGAAATTTCTCCCAAGAATGGCAACTTGATGTTGGCTAGGTTCGTGTACCAGGTCTCTGTAAGCAGTGCAAGATCCCAAGGTTCCTGTCTGGAGCAAAAATCCATTAATTCATTCAAAAGTATTTACTGAACATCTATTGTGGGATATACAGAAGACATCTTAATTCTCAGTTCTATTTTCCACTAGATATTTTCGCTTATGGGGAGATTTCAGGATTTTCCAGAGTTGCAAATTTAGCCAGGAGAAAGAGCCTTACATTCAATGTATAATGTAGGGGCACCTGGATGGCTCAGTGGGTTAAGCCTTTCAGCTGAGGTCATGATCCCAGGGTCCTGGAATGGAGCCCCGCATCAGGCACTCTGCTTGGCAGGGAGCCTGCTTCCCCCTCTCTCTCTGCCTGCCTCTCTGCCTACTTGTGATCTCTATCTCTGTCAAATAAATAAAATCTTTAAAAAAAATAAATGTATAATGTAATACACACACACACACATACATATATTCTAACATAGAGATATATTGAAAAATTATGAATTTAAATGGCAGGAAGTTTTATTCAAAAATAGCCTCCCTGGGCACCTGGGTGGTTCAGTGGGTTAAAGCCTCTGCCTTCAGCTCAGGTCGTGATCCCGGTGTCTGGGATCAAGCCCCACATCAGGCTCTCTGCTCTGCAGGGAGCCTGCTTCCTCCTCTCTCCCTCTGCCTGCCTCTCTGTCTACTTGTGATCTCTGTCTGTCAAATAAATAAATAAAATCTTAAAAAAAAAAAAAGCCTCCCTGCAGTCAATCCAATCTTTCCATCTCTTTTAAGAGGATGTGATTAAGAACTGTATGCTCTCGGATGCCTGGTTGGCTTAGTAGGTTAATCATCTGCCTTGGGCTCCAGTCATGATTTCATCGTCTTGGAACTGAGTCCCATATCGGGCTCCTTGCTCAGTGGAGAGCCTGCTATTCCCTCTGCCTGCCTCTCCCCTTGCTTGTGCTCTTTCTCTCTCTCTGACAGATGAATAAATAAAATCTTAAATTAAAAAAAAAGAAAGAAAGAACTGTACGCTCCAAGTCTTTTATGGCTGATCACAATTAGGGTCATATTAGGGAAGGGAAAAGGGGAATAATCAAGCATTGAGCAGGGTGCTTGACATACACAAAGGCTTTGAGTGTGTGATCTTATTTCAATCTTTATAACCACCATGCAGGTAGACAAAGAAACAGAGACTCAGAAGTTAATTAAGAACCAGAGCTGGTACTTAGCCTAGGAGTAGATATTTAGAAGCACTAGAACCAAGAGAATCCTCAGAAAACTGGAGAAGGGGAGGAAATCCCAAACTATAATACTAAAAATAATCACCATGAACTTCAAATGAATTGTTTTATATGTTCTAGTTTGGAAATTTAAAATATCAACTACATGTTTCTCATCTCATAGAGTCTATATGAGTTCATATGCACTAGGAAAGGTAGAAGACCTGCTTTGGTACAAATCAGGGAAATGAGAGTGTTCTGTACATGGGTCTACTTGTTTTCCTCCTCCAGCTTCCTTGCCACTTCATCATCTAACTTTAAGGAGGGACTTGAAGTCTACAATTCTTATAAATGCATTTGAACAAGGACACAAAGACGTATTTATAAGAATGTTCACTAAAGCATTCTTTGTCCAAAAAATCTCACAAAATAGCCTTAATAATAGCGCACAGGAAGAGCCTAGTTAAACACACTGTGGTACATACACAGAATGAAAGAATGAGATTTATCCTTATATGTTGATTTTGAAAGATGAGAAATAAAACACCTAATTTTTATCTAGCATTTGCTGTATGCTGGGCACTGTTTTAATCAGTTTGCCTATATGAACACTTTTAATTGCCACAGCAACCCTGTGAGGTAGGCAGGTATTATTATTATGTTCATTTGAAGGATTAGGAAACAGGAGTAGAACAACTTGCTCAAGATCACAAGGCTGTTGTGCTCATGGGTTTAGGATTTGAACCCAGAAAGTCAGACTCTAGAATCTGAGGTCTTACCCATTAGGCTACACAAGAAATGATGGGAGAGGGAGCAAAGTTCATAGCTCCCCCCTGCTTGTACTCGATTGTTCTCCCTGTCACTCTCTCTCAAGTAAATAATTTGAAGAAAAAAAAAAATCCTAAGGGGGGGGGGATGTACCTGACATTTTTAGGTAGATTTACACTCTCTACAGAGGAATTTTTAACGTAGTTGACAGTAGTAGATATTGCTTCCGAGTAAGAACAGACTTCCATCCCTGTCACTTGTTTACTTCATGACTGTGTGATTTTGATCAACCCACTTCTCCGAACCTCAGTTTGTGTTGTTTTGTTGTAAAGACCAAGTAAGATGATTTATAAATTCTTATTAAAAGCATTTCCCAAAAAAAAAAAAAGCATTTCCCATTAGGAACACCTGGGTGGCTCCCTGGGTTAAGCCTCTGCCTTGGCTCAGGCCATGATCTCAGGGTCCTGGGGTGGAGCCCCACATCGGGCTCTCTGCTCAGCGGGGAGCCTGCTTCCCCCCACCCCCGCGCCCCTCTCTCTCTGCCTGCCTCTCTGCCTACTTGTGATCTCTTTCTGTCAAATAAATAAGA